>NC_135412.1:38956489-39103989 GCF_051991245.1 Festucalex cinctus | reverse complement strand
CGGCGGAGGCCTCGCTTTATGCCCTTGTCAGCAAACTTCAGCTTTTTACTGCACTCACTCATGCCCCTTTTCCTTTCTCAAATTCTTTTTGTGCCCCGCCACACAATGATCATCCCCTCCAATCCCCCCCTAGCAGCCTTTTTCATCTTTCGAGGTGGTAATTTGGACTTTTGCCATTGTTGTGCGCTTGTTGCAAAAGAACACGTAGTCAATTTTTGGGTGTTATTTTAGGGTGGATTGAGAAACAACCACTCTAACACCTAAATTGTGCCACTCCTGCAGATTATTAAGGATAAATAACCGTAATTTCTTGTTGTTTTTATTGTTTCTTATATTTTGGAAATGTTCCTGGAAGGCCATTAAAAATCCACAATTTGAAAACTGTTTGGTCTGTAATAAATCATAAACCTGATTTGAAAAACAGAAAAAAATATCCACTGTTATTGACACATCACACATTGATAGGATTGTCAAAATATGCAAGTGAAAAAAAAAGGTTGCAGATCATGGTGACCTTTCTGATATTAATTAAAAAGGTCCATAAAATGATCAAGGGACTTACCTTAATTGTTGATGTCAGAGTGGAAAGAAGCAAAAATGGTTGCCATGGGGTTTGTGGTCTACTGAGTGCCAGTTTACTTGTTGACGTTTGTGCGTGACTGCTGGCCCACGTGTGTGTTTAATAATTGTGTGAGTTTGTGTTGTCGTTTGTTTCTTCTCAACGGAGCAGCTCAAGTGTGAAGGAGGGTCACGGCAGAGCGGAACAGCATTTTCGGCGAAGAAGTGATTGTCAGGGGACACATGCAGGCAAGTGAAGAGAAATTTACCGCTTCATCAAGCTGTTTGGTTTTAGCTCTGTGGGCAGCCAGTACCATTCATGCCACACGCACACACGCGCACATCAGTCGTATTTCCAAGGTAAAAACACATCGGCTTGACTTTACAGACCCAAGATTGAAGTTCACCTCTATTAGTCGATGAAGGTCACAGTCTGCATACTGTATGGATACAAGTCAGGGCGCTGGTGCAGAAGACGGTCAATTGATTCAGCATCATACTTATGTGAGGCTAAAAGTCGAATAGAGGTGATCGGGGAGGATGTGAAGTGATAGAATGGAAACAATGAAAAGAGCAAGGAGGCTCTGTTACAACGCAATAGATATAATGTGAAAGCGCTGCATATTCTTTTCTTGTTCTGTCTTTTTTTCTATTGCTCTCACCGTGCAAGATGGACGGAGGTCATTCATTATCTGCTGGTCCACTGGGACCAGTATCTTCCTCAGCAGTTTCAATAAGGCCCACCACAGCACGGGGAAGATTCAAAGAGGGCCTGAGGTGTTCATTGTACCCACGTTGGGCTAAAGTCCTGTTTCCCTCATGCTTAATTAATACACATTTCCATTAGAGATGAGCAATTGGCTCAATTTCAGGCATGGTATGGATTACAATGTGGCAGGTCAATGACTTGTGAGCACGTCTGCTTCATAGTTCTTAAGCCCTATGATGCAATCTTGGCTCGTTTCTGTCCATATTCCAAAAACATGCATGTACCACATCTACCGTAGATGTGAATGGGAGTGTGGAAGCTTGTCTAAATGCACACAGGAACTGGCTGGTGAAAGTCAAATCAGCCACGGTATTCTCCAGTTTAATTGAGCCCTTAATGAGGATAAGTAGGAGACCGGGGCTAGTTGCATCACAGGTAAGTTGTCACATTGCAATTTTCTTCTCCACCAGAGGGCGCAATGAAAAAGTGGAATACTAGTTTTCTTCGTATAAATGGTCAGGGGTTGTGTATTGTGTGAGAAGAGAATAGCACATTGTGAGCTGAGATGAGTGTCAGTTATCTATTTTGCACAACCCAAAATTGATTTTTTCACCTTCATATATTTTGAAACAGGCGTCGTACATAGACAAATTCTAGCAGCAAATCATGTGGACTTGTTAGAGGAGAGATTCAGGCATCTTGTCATGCCTCAGTCACTGCTCTGTTTTAAGCTAACTTTGAACTAGAGCAAGTATTAGCCAATATGGTCGTTTGGGGCAACTTGTCTCAGTCATTTTGGAGTTTGTTGTCACATATGCAATGAATGGGCAAATGAAAAATGCACCTCTGGCAACTCTGTTTACGTATGCCAGAATTGTTCTTCAGATGATGAGTCTGAAAAATGAGGAATTTAGTTTGATGGGTTTTGTTTCATTGATAAAAATCGATTTTCCAGTTGTTGGAACTACAGTACCACATGTCAGGACTGGTTTAAGTTTCATAATGAACCATCCAGCCATGAACTGAAATGCTTTAATTTTTTAATTAAATTTAATCTCAAATTTCCATTTTAAGGGAAGCAAGACAGACATTTGAGGCTGAGAACTATGACCGACATGCCAGCAGTTCCAAAGGCCTTTAATTTATTTCATTTTTATTTAAAAGTTTGTTCAGTGACTGTCATGACTCGAGTCATGCAGGAGTAATGTTTGGGTCTTGTCTCATGTGTAATGTTTGGGTCTTGTCTCATGTCGGGGGTCACGCCTGGGTTAAGCTTGAGTAGCGTTCATGACCGTGCGCTAGAGTTCACGACCCGTTACGTGTCTGTTTTGGTATTGATGTAACTGCATTCAGTTTCAACTAGTTTTAGGCTATATTATGTCTGGACTATATGATGTCAAGGATCTTTTATGCTATATGATGTTTGTTGATGTCAGGAACTATCTGTAATTACGGAGTCAACAGCCAATCAGAGAATTCCATGTCAGTACTAGTGCTCACATGTCTAGCCACAACCAATGAGATTGACTTACTGTCTATTTAAGGGTCTGAGAATTGTGTGTGTTTTGCCGGATTATTGCTCAACTGTTCCTGAGTACAGCTCTTTTAGTTTCTGCCTCATAATGTACATAAATGCATAAACAATAAACAATGATTAAATAAACAATGACTATAGTAAATTGTCAAGATCAATGATAAACAATTTCTCTGGCTGTAAAATCAAACAAACAAAACAAAATAGGAGAACAAGGATAAATTTGTCCTTGTTTTATTAGTTGCAAAATCCAACGTGACATCTTACCCCATATAGTGTGACAACTTACCCATTGGTGGGGCAAGATGTCACATGTTCACTCCCTCTATTTGATGGCTTATAACTCTGCACCGACACAAAGTACGAAAATGACATAGATACGAAAAATATATCCAAGACTTTGGTCTTTCATCTGGTATATGTTTTGTTTATATATGATGTTGTAGCGAGCAGTGACGGGAGTCGAAGGCGGAGTGTTAAAGTCCATAGCCAAAGACTGGCGTTTTATTCACATCATCAACAACAACTCACTCTGTGCGAGGCTCACAGACCTACCAACATTTTGTTCTTTTATCCTTTCATCCTTTCATCCTTTCATCCCAACAAACTCCCCCTTCGTCCCAACGTTCCGTGGGTGAATTATGTTCTGATCACTACACAAGCCCCCCCAGAATTCACCCACAATCAAACTCCGGATGACGGGGCGGCAACTGCCGGACCCCTGCGGGTACATGACCCAGGGAGCGAGGGCGGGAGGGACACAGCAGAAACACCAGAACAGACCCGCGCACCAACTGGCGGGGATGCAGGAACAACTGGAAGGGACCCCACACGGTCCACAAGGCGCAGCCCAGGGGGGCGGCCGCGGCGGGGGGCGCGGGGTGGTCCAAGGGGTCAACATGGTCAACATGAGCCGGTTTAACTTGCAACCCGGTGTCGGAGCCCCGAAGCGACTGGGTGTCACGGTCGGAAGCCTGGTCGGCCGACATCCGGGAAAAGTCGAGGCCCAGCTGTATCGTGTTGACGGCTGCCCTGGACAGACAATCCGCGACCACGTCGTCCTTGCCAGCGATATGTCGGATGTCCGTGGTGTATCCAGATATGAACGGCAACTGTCGCTGTTGCCGCGCGGACCACGGCTCGGACAACTTCGACATGGAGAAGGCGAGCGGCATGTGATCGACGAAGACCGTGAACTCACGGCCCTCCAGGATGAAGTGGAAGAGGCGGATGAACCTGTGGCAAAAAGTCACCATCCCGAGGAACTCCCGAAGACCCTGGGCCGTCCGGGGTCGAGGAAAAGCGGCAACAGCTTCCACTTTTGCCGGGAGCGGGGTGGCGCCGTCCTCGTTGATGAGGTGGCCGAGGTATTGGATGGAGGGCACACCAAAGACACATTCTGTCGTAGTGCCGTAGGTCCGGATCGGTGCATTGTTGGCCGCTGACAGGTGCGGGCCGTGAGCGCCCCCGGCAGCATCTTCAGCCGAGGCAGGCAACACGCTTCTGCGGGCGCCGGAGTCACAGAGGAACTTGAGTCTGGAGAGGGTGTCCATGATAAACAGCAGCCGGCACTCTGCGCCCCCACTCACAGCTGCAACTGAGTGGAGGCGTCGCCGTTTCCCGACGCAACAAAGGAGCAAGGGGCGCGGCACCTCTTCGCCTTACGAGGTGCCCTTGCGGCCGCCGGGACTGGGAAGGCGCGTGCAGAGGCCAAGACCTCGTGGTTGTGCCGCTGGGTGGCCAGGAAAAAGCGGTCGGCTTCTTCCGCCAGAGCACGTGGCTCGGAGATGGTAGTGTTCGCTAGCGCCGTAGCTCTGGCCGCCGTGGAGCTCCCGAGCGCGGCCTCGACGTGGTAGTAGCGCGTGGAATCGTCCGTAATTCCACGGATGGCAAACTGAGCTTCAGCTTGTACAAACCACGTCGCCGCGGCCGACTCCCAAAACTCCGGTAACTTGAGATCAGCGGAGTTCGCCATGTCGCTCAATTCGATCAAATTCTCAGCCTCGGAAACGTCAACGAGGCGAATGTCGGGGTCACCAATGTAGCGAGCAGTGACGGGAGTCGAAGGCGGAGTGTTAAAGTCCATAGCCAAAGACTGGCGTTTTATTCACATCATCAACAACAACTCACTCTGTGCGAGGCTCACAGACCTACCAACATTTTGTTCTTTTATCCTTTCATCCTTTCATCCTTTCATCCCAACAAACTCCCCCTTCGTCCCAACGTTCCGTGGGTGAATTATGTTCTGATCACTACAATGTATTGATTCCAAGAAATACATCAAAGTATAAAAAGTGATACAACTACCCCGGTCTCCCTTACATTAGAGTATGGATTAATGGTGTGGTTTGGGAATCCCCATATCATTCATTCCTTCCATTTTCAATTTGCAGTTGAAATGGAAATGCAAAGAAAGGAAACCCCCTGCTTGTATTTACATGACTCAGCTGTTTGGTAACAAGCTTTAGTAACAATACGTTAGCTTGTTATCTGCCAAAATAACAGAATCAATTACAAAAGAATCCATTACTTTTTGACGTATCATTTGAAAATATAAAGAACAAATGACACGTGTTTTAGGGTTGGGCATTGATAATATACTGGTAGGTTCCTATGATAACTTTATTAGTTAGATTGTTTTTGTCAGTTGTGCAAACCAAGAAGGAAAGGAAAGGAACTGTCAACCCAAGGCCACATGAAGGTTCTAAAACGTAACTATTGGGATTCTGACGCCTCAATTATGTCAAATTATACAATTTAAAAACTAAATTCTACCACATTACCACCTGCAGTGACAAGAAAACATCCGTGATACAAACTTGTCTCTCCAGTGTAATTTCTTCATTATGGTTGCATGCATGTGCACGTGCAAAAACACGCACAAATGTTGAGGAACAATAAATGTAAGTAGCAGTTCTGCACCGCTTTCCAACGCTAATTGAGGTTAATGAGTGTAAATGCTAAGTAAAACACATTAATGAGAGTAATTAAGATTGCCACGTGTGTGAGATGCAGTTTGTTGAAAATCCCACAGCCATCAACGATGATTTTCTACCTCTCCACTGTCAAAGAATAAAATACAGCTCTTGATTAAGAAGTTATCCAATGTCATAAAAATAAAGTACCTCTTGGTTTATCTATTTGTTCAGTAATGACTTCATTTTGGACATAAATGAGGTGGGGATGCTGTAGCCTACATACACACGGAAGGTAAGAACAAAGACAAGTGAGCAGAAGGCAGTCACACTGCAGGTGGAAGCATCATCAGCTGGATCCAATGTCGTAACAAGGCATGCCAACACATCACACTCACTTCTTGGCCTGAAGACAGACAGCCGATGATAAATAGGAAGATGACATCACCTCCATTTAGATAAAGGGGCGCTGTGGGAGGAAAGACTCCTCACGCCCTTGTAATCTGCTTCTGCAAAGAACACAGAAGTGAGTTTCAAAGTTGTCAATTATGTTTCATTTTATGGGTTTTAAAGATTTTTAGATGGGCCGTTTTGTCCTTTGATTTGATCACATCACATCGTTGTCACATGCATGCAAGCCCCTCTTGCTGTATTCACCCAATCAATTTCTTGATTGCCTTTAAAGTTCATTTTCAAAGATATTTTAAAAAACTAAAAAAATGTTTTATCTTCCTTAATTTGGGGTAAAACAAAAATAAACACACATCCTAATTACACTAATTCTAAGTTTACAATATAATTTAAAACAAAATGTAGTCAACCGGGATACCAAAATAACTGCATAATCTAATGTTAGACTGAATTAAAAAAGTATTTTTACTCTGACTGTTACCTTACATCAGGGGTGTCAAACATAAGGCCCGGGGGCCGGATCAGGCCCGCAATGGGGTTTTATCCGGCCCGCGAGATAGTTTTGTAAAGTAAAAAAAAAAAAAAAAGTAATGTCGGCCCAATTAATCAGCCGGCCACAATCAAAGCTTATAAATTCAGAATTACACAAGTAAGTCTCAGTTGAGCAATGCAACTTGTACATGGAATTGCTCTGAATGTCGTTATTTTAAACACAATTTAAAGTTAGTTTGTTTAAAAAATAAAAAACATGAATCAAACACAAACATGCTGAATAAGACACACATTCAACTACACGTATGATAAGGATTAACGTCCTTATAACTTCATTAACGGCACCCGGCACACAATGCATTCAGTGAACAATATACAGGTTTATGCAAAATCGGGAGATATAACACGCCTGGAAGTTGGAACTCATACGGGCAAAGTGTTGCCGCGTCCATTTGCATTCTTGTTATTTTTTTGGGACAATATTTGTACAGATGCGCCCCGCAATTTAGGGCTGGCCCACAAATAGCGAAAATCTGCATGTCATTGACGGCAATGTTTTAAAAATTATTTACAATTTTACCGATCCGGCCCACTTGCGAATATATTTTCCTCCATGTGGCCCCTGAGCTAATATGAGTTTGACACCTGTCAACTCCCGCTTACCCGCAGGACTTAAATCGGGAAATATGTCCTGATCGACTCTCCAATTAAAGGGTTAGAAATTCCCCTTTTTCCTCACCAGCTCTAAGGCGTCAGCGTGAGGAGACGGGAATTAAATAAGCCGATATATCAAAGTGGATTCACCTAGGTTTGTTCACTGTCATCTTATCATGAGGCCAATCCGTTTTCATACACCTATCAATCCTGAGTGAGTAACCACACACACAGAGCCCAGGAATGCTAGCATGTACACCTCACTTCATTGGCAGCTCCACTTCTCTGAGTTGTTTGCATTTGTTATTGACCTAGTAATTTAATAATCCTTGTTAGGATCATACGGATTTGTTACATATCAAGCAGGAGTATTTGACTTATATTAATACAGATGGAAGCATTGGTTAGAGGTTATTCAAATGCACTTACCTTCCTCCAAACGTCCGTTACTGTTGTCCGTCTTGGAAAAACTAATGAGGTGGACTCATAAAATGTCCAGAATAAATAAAATAAAATCAAAAAATAATGAGGGCTCATCAAACGTCCCAAATAAAATCATAAACAAACATTAAGGTCTTATAAAACGACCAAAGAATAAAAATAAAATCATAAACAAATGTGAAGGTCTTATAGAACGACCTCAAATAAATAAAATAAAATCACAAACAAATGAGAAGGTCTTATAGAACGACCTCCTTATAAAAATAAAATCATAAACAAATAAAAGGGACTTATTAAAACGTCCGAAAATAAATATAATAAAATCAAAACAATATGAGACAAGATAGTAGAATGATTAATACGAACTTTGTCTTTTAAATAATTTTATTGACGATAATAAGACAACCAATATAAATCGTAAAATCACATTTAATAATAAAACTTTAAATCAATCAAATAAAATAAAATAAAATAAAATAAAATAAAAATAAAACAGGAGATTAAAAATAGTATAACCTTTTACAATAAGCTTTACAAGATTGATCATTCCTCGGAAAAGCTTAAGACCTGATTCACAATAAGATGTTTTTGGCAAAAATAATTTTAAAGATATGAGAGTGTATTAAATGGCCCCCACCCTAACACGCGATTAGTCATTCATATCTTCCTATTATACATCATTATTGCTAAAAGATTTGTACATTACCAACCATTGAAGAAAAGATTCCAGTCACAGCTTAATCCCAGTCCTTCGTAAAAATCCAAAGTCCAGGCAGGCAGTTATATTCCATCTTCGAGAATGCACTGTACAGACACATCGCAGGGTGAAAAAGGGGCCACGATCGCGACTGGTGACGGCTCTTTATACTCTTGGGCCACACCACTGACTCCTTCCGGTGAATGTCTCTCCGCGCACCTTCTCATATCAAAGCGCACTTGCTGGGACTCATTTCCAGTAATCTTCCACAGACGGGCCATGAAGATGAGTCATGATGAGGTCATACATTCCTTACAAATGTGTCATGGATACACAGCGTTGCATGATGAGTCATACATGAAAATATGTCAAGGTCTTCAGCTCTATTCGACAAATGATGAACGTTAAAATAAATAAAATCATATATATATTAATTAAGCAAGCATGAATAACATATATATACCTGACATGTTAAATCCCAAATTCTCTCAGCTTGAACTTAACAGGTTAATTCTAATCTCTGTTGCACATCTTGTATATATCTTTGTTAAATCAAACCATACATACAGATAGTCTTTTCAATGCAGTTACAGCAATATTATCAGCGATAAAAGACAGTATCGATTATAAATGAAAGAAAAGAAAAAGAAAGACAGGAAAACTTCATAGTTGGCTTTCAATGTGTTACAGACATTGATCCAAAAATCAGGTTAACAATTATCGAATATAGATTGTGTTGTGTATTATTATTTAATTCAGGATATCATTCATTTATATTTAATTTGTATCTTATATGGAATGTCCGGGCAATGCTGAGTGGGTGGCTTAGTTGTACAGGTTTGGCGGCATCTGGTGGTTACTTTGAGGAACTACACCCAGAGGCCAAAGAATATTTATCAGTCCTGTAGACACCTATTGGTCTCTAACTAAGAATTGAGTCTAGCCCATTAATTTGCTATCTCATTTTACATGATATGGCGTTTCATCTGACCCACTCAATCCACTCAATTCAACACCCCCTCCTAGAGATCAATGGTGTCCAAATTGATCAACCTCAAAAGCCCCCATCCAACCCGTCACCTGCATGCAACCCCCTTGTGTCCTCCGGCAACGGAGACACCGGGGATTCAGAAGGCAAGGAGTCGGACGGAGGATCAGTAAGAGGAGACCACAGGCCCAGTTCACCCATCATCAGGGAGGGAGATGACCCCGTTCCACCCCCATCCTCGCCTTGCACACCCTCCAGGTCATCAGTGGTCGATGTAACCGTGGGGGAGGGTGATCTCAACAGTGGCACAACCTTACCAACTGGAACATCCTGTCGGGCGGCTCTGGGTTCCCCAGGCTCGTCAACCCGGTCCAGGAAGGGCGAGGAGGGCGTTACAGGCTCGTAGGGCCACTCATCCTGATTGGATCCGACCTGTCTCAAAGGAGTGGCGGCTACACAGAAGCCAGCCAAGGTGTTGAATGTCAAGCGCCGAGCATCGTCAGGCAGGCGCCATATCATGCGCATTAAAGGGAAAGTTCTCCCAATGAATTCACCCTTATTGTTAAAATAATAACGTATCTCTTTCAAGCGACTTTGAACCAAACCTTCCAACTTACTTGAGCCCGCGAGGTCAGCAAAGCCAGGCCATATCCAGGAACCACACTGGATATCAATGAAAAAATCACTGACGAAATTTAGAAAAAGCCCGTCTGGTATGAGCCACATTTCTCTACCCTCATCCACTGCGGGCAACGGATAGCAGCAATGTCCATAGAAAGCGTCCCCCACCACCCAAGCGGACGTGAGGAGATCACTTCCACAGAAGACACACTGCGGCTGATCCTGGTTATCCTGTTAAACACACATCCATAATTCGACAATTCTTAGACCTGGGGGAAACCTAAAATATTGCGGCTCCCAATATATACATTCTGAACTTGGTCTAAGTTTCCATCCGCATCTACTCCATCAATGCGGAACACCTCTACTACGGGAGAGCGAGGGTGTGGTCGCTCTTCCGAGTAGCGGAACCTCTTGGCGGGAGAGTAAAAAAAAAAAAATACATAGATAAAAACCCAAATTACTAAAACCAAGTGGTCGACCAGACATAACCAAAGGAGAATTAAAATTATTCCCCACACTACTAACTTAGTTGTTCGCTATATCCGACACAACAATAAAAAAGCCATATTATAAAAATTATCCAATATTCCACTTCATTACTCACGTTTTGAAGGGCGCCTGGTCTTCCAATAATACCTTTACCCAAAGCATTACAAGCCATGGTTAGTTGTTGGTTACTGTTCCGCCAAAAGATTTCAGTGAGAAGTGAGGAAGTCAGGGCTAGGGCGTCTTATCTATAATTGGATCGATCCCGCCCTTTTCTGAAGCCCATCCCCACTTCTCAATAATTTCCCCTTAGTCGGCCCCCCCATTTTTTCTGCAGCTCGTTGGCCAATAACTGAGCTTTAACCTTATTTGGTGAGGTTTTCTCTTTATAATTTCGGTGGGTAGATAATGCCAAGATCCCTCTTTTGATAACTGCAACAGCTATAACTGCTGACAGAACAATTCCTGACACTAGCTGGAACCATAGTCCTACATCATATAATAAACCATACAGCCCTGTACTTATCCCAATAATCGCCATCCCTGCTACATCTTCTACAACTTCCCCGGCTGTAGTGGCCACAGTTTTTACTACACCTTTTATTGCCAATCCTATTCTCTCATACCAAGTACATACATGTTCCCCCTTATGATCATATTCGTCACTGTGTCCACAATGCAGCCATCTTTCAGCAGGTTCGTGGCATGTGCCAGGGCCATAAATTTTATTAAATCCCAACCAATCAAACCCTGTAACTATATCCCCTTTACAAAGGGTCTTCCTAAATGCGTGACCTTCTAAGATCTGCATAATAGAGTCAGGAGGCTTGGGGATCATTCTTAATCCTACCATTTTGGATAAGTCATGATCTTTGTCCCATCGCGTACAATATTCTCTACCTGCAGCTTGACTCCGGATCCATTGATTACTATTATCCTTGATCCATACTGCCCCCTCATAGTTGGCATAATTTTCATCGCGATACCGTACATTACAAAAATTCTGAAATCGGGAGACTTTATAACAGGGTATACGTGCTAATACAATTGTGCATTCATTAAAATTTTCCACGGACTCTCCCCCCTTACACAACATTTCCCATGGTCTTGGATTAGCATATAAGGCTGGTCTTTCAATGTCAGGCCAAATATCGTTCTCTTTAGAGTACACCGTCGCCATATATTGATATTTAATCCAATAATTCTCCGACTCTCCTAAGCAAGGTATCACATCCTGAACCATCTCATCTTTATTGAGCCCCCACCACGTCTTACTCTCATCTCTCGTGTGTCCTTCTCTCCATGCTTGGAGCACTCCTTTAATCGTTAGGTTTGTGTTCAACCCTGTACAGTTATATATCCAATGAGTCAAAGGTGGCGTTCCTGTCTCCACCAAGGGGCATCGTGGTGAAATTCCACTTATCCACTCCTTCCTATGCAATCTGTTATACATTCTCAATGCTACACATTGGTCAATTTTATCAAAATCCCCTTTTGGGACATTATATAAATCATCCGGTGTAGGGCTACGTTGAGCCCACATCCGTGCCCATACCACTTTTAACACATTTATTCCCAAAGTTTTATTAAAGGTTGATTTCAATATATATGTATCTCTTTTCCATATCCATGGAAAGGAATCATTTAGCCATACTTCATGTTTCACTTCTATTTTCTTTTGATCTAATGCATTTCCGGCATATAATCTAATAAAGTGACTCAGGATTAACCTTACATCACGCCTAAGCCCTATATCAGAGGGTGTAATTATATTACCCTCATCTGCATAACAAAACATATGATAGGGCTCAAAACAATATTTCATCATATTCCAATCACAATGGCTATTATTATACGACTGGGCCTTTTCTAACATTAACTTGCATCCTGGTCGTCGCGTTATTACTAATTTTTTCTGTGATATTGGTACAGGCTTTTTAAATTTTGCAAACCTACGTAACTTAAGAAATTTAGGTGACCTACCTGACGATGAAGTAGGAGTACCTGGCAAGTAATCTGTGGTCCCGTTGGTCCCTGGCTCCTCGCACCGAAAGGTTATACAGTTCCAACATCGTTCCCATGCCGGGCGAAATTCGGTACAGGTGTCATTCCGTGGGGCCGCCGGGTAGGTAAAGTCAGGGGCGTCATGGTCTGTCTTCAACCAGTATCCACCTGTTGCATCTGGCAGTCTTGCACAATATTCGTTGAAGTACCAAGCAGGTTCTTCCTTCCCGATCTGGACCCAGTTTTTTCTGATGATTCTTTGTTCTTGCTTCTCCAGACATAACAAGGTAATATTGACTGTGAAGTCGCTTGTTGTGTTATCAACTCGTAAAATCACTGGATGTGCACACTTTCTTTTTGATTTCGCAGGATATGTCATACTTCTTCTCAAGACCTCCAGGGTTTCATTATAATATGTGCTGTTAAAGGTGCGAAGATAGGAATTTATCACTGCTATCTTCTCCCTTCTCCATTCTACCCCACAGGGTTTTTCCTCGCCAGCACCGCAGGCTCCTTTCTTCCTTCTCCATTCTTCACAAACATGCTTCACTTCCACCTTCCAACACGTCTGATTGGTTATTTTAGTGGTGCCATGCCGTATTTCTACTAGGTCGAGGGGATTAATCGGGGCTGTGCTCGCGATGCTAGATTTTTGTCTCATCAAATAATATATCAAAAATATTACCATAAAACAAAATTTGATAGTTATCAAAACCTTTCCATACCTCCAATTTTGTCGCTGGCGGTCAATAGCTTTAGGTTGTTCATCAACTGTGTCCGGTGGGTCTTCTAGCTTAGTACTAGAGCTTAGCTCTAGTATTACTAGCTTGCTACAACCTTGCTCTTCCTCCATCTCGTAGCTCCGTTTCATGCTTTCTTCTTTTGGTCTTGTCCTTTAAGGACTGTTGCGTTTTAACATCTCATTAGCTCCTCCTCCTTTTCTTGGGGGTTGGCCTTCATTACACAATTATCTTATCTTTTTACAAAAACTTATTTTCTTTTAAAATAGGCGGGGTTTTTTTTTTCCCTTCTTAATTTATTGATAATCAATTTTCCTAGCTTTTTTGATCTTTTGACCACTTATCTTCATCATGTCTGGCCCTTCCCTCCATTCCGCCTTTGACCTCGCGGCTGGAGTTTCCAATACTTTACCCATCTCCATCCGTTCCTCCTTGGAAAAAATGGAATGAGGGGCCCTTCTACACTTTCTCACCAATTCTTTCCATCTAGGTGATCTATACTCACATGGATTTGCCTTGTTAAAACTAGGACATCCACGTAGCGACCGATGCACTCGGCGGTCGCCAACTACATGTCCTTCACCGGTACAACCCGGGTATGGACATCCTTGCCACCATTTTTCCTTTGGGCGACCTCTAAGGTCAGATTTTCCCCTGACATGGGTCACTCGTTCTTGCCCGAGCCTTCCCTCACTTAATGAACTCGCATTAAGTTTTTCTAGCTTTTCTGTGGCCACCTGAGCTAATGCCATCATCTTCTCATTACCACTAGGCCTTATTTTTCCACTCTTTTCATCTCTATAGGTTCTACCACTATACATTCTTATCTGTGCACTACTATGGCACTCCCTATAAAAAGTACATTTGGGGTGAAGCCGCTTGGCCTCCTCCTCCGTACTCATTGACACTTCCATTCCCAATGAGTATATACCCTCATAAGGTTTCATGGCCATCATTATTTTTACTTTTATCCAGTATCCTGTGTCAGACCTCGTATCTTGTTGAGTCGACACCACTGGACTCACCCTTACTACTGCTGTTTTAGCCTTATATTCCATTTTATCCAATATAGCATACATTAACACATTACTACTACACATACTACTAATATTTATTACCCTTTCTTGTGGGACGTCAGGTAATGTTTCCATCGGAATATCCCCTCGGGCTAACACACCATTGATTACTGTGGCCCAGGGTACCCCTGGTTCAACTACACACTTAGGTTCAAAATATATTAGAGTTGGCGTCGCCTCCGAGCCAACAATAAGCGGAGCCGGGCGATACTCACCTCCTTCTGGCGGCCAGTTGTTGTAAAGCAGCGCCTGAAATCTCGGGTCGCACGTCCTCTCGTTTATCTCCATCGGCCAATAGGTCAGCAAATCGGAACTCAGCGACTTTATCGGGGTTTCCGCTCTAGCTAGCTGCCACCCTTCGGCTTCCCCAGCTCTTATCAGTGAACCTCTTTCCATTCTCATCCAACAATGTTGACAATACAATACCTTCTCTCCATCCCACATACATTTACAATACTGTGCATCTGTATTCTCTTGCGGGGCTAAATCCCACTGAACATGCACTTTTATTCTAGGTAGGCTCTTTATTCTACAATACCCACATACCTGTATTTCAAATATCTTAGCCGTGCCTACCTCGCTCTAATCCGGCTTAAGCTCGTCCAACCAGCCTTCGTCGGATATCTGTTCCACATTCCACTGGCTCCTCGACCCTTCGCTTCCACTACAAATTATGCAGGTCAAGATAGCCGGTTGCCAACTAAAATCTTCTACTCTATTAACAATATATCCTCTTATTGCATTTATCCAAAGATTAAATGCCCTACCAACCATTACTTCCTTTTCAGTCCTCCGCACGATGACAGCTCCTTTCACCATAACGAGCTTGACAAAGGGCGGAGTGGCTTGTTCCATCTTTTAATTATTTGTCTTACTCCTTAGCTTTAGGCTGAATTAACTGGCATTGGTTTTAGCTGCTCTACCCCTTGGAGTCCCTTCTTTTTTAATCGCACTGTATTTCTGTCTAAAACTTCTTCAATGATGTCAGATTGGTCATACTTTGCTTTTACTGCCTGGCTATCAGATGGACCATGAGATTTTATCCACACTCTCTGTCCTACCTGAAATGGGCACTTTCCTTTCTGAGTGTTATCTGTACTTTGCATTCGTCCTACCTCAGGAGCGACAAAGGGGCGCTGGTTTAACTCCTCTGAAGGGGACGGTCTATCTGCTCTGCTCCTCCCATTCAAGTCCTTGACCAGCTCCACCAATTTTTCACTCCATTCTTTTCCATTAGCATTTTTCCCGAGCCAACTTTTAACTAGGCCAATGGTTCGTTCAGCCACGCCATTAGCTTGAGGGGTGTAAGGCGGAGAGTAAGTCCTTATTATTCCCCACTTTTGACACCACCTGTCTATTGTAGCGTTTTTGAAATGAGTTCCATTGTCAGTTCTTAACTCTCTCGGTATGCCTAACCACATACAACCCTCTTCCAGCGTTTTTAGTACGCTATTAGCATTCGCATTACGCACCGCTTTTAATCCAAAATGTCCTGACATCGAATCTACAAGCACAACAAGATACTTCTCACCTTTAGTGCCGTTTACTCCCATGGGGCCTGCTACGTCCATGCAAACTGATGCCCATGGAACAGTGCTTTTAATCGTCAATCCGTCCACTCGTTGCCCTCGGCGTCCTGCATTATACTTATTACACAACTCGCAATTTCGTATAACTGAACGAATTTTCTTTTCTGGGATCCAAAGTTCCAGTTTCTCCAGCTTTCTTTTTGTGGGCAAGGCACCTCCGTGGCCTAGCGCTTCATGTACGGCCTTAGTCACCTCACACACAAACTCATCTGGGACCACTTTTCCTCCTTTGGGAGTATTGTCCCATTTTTCTGCTCCTACAATTACCAATCTTCTCTCTTGGACGTATTTATCTATTTCATCATTTCCTCTCCAGTGAGCCCCCTCCTTGACGTGGGCTTTCTGGTGAACAACATCGATAGTCATATTTAACCTTAACTCGGCTATTTTCTTCCATAACTCAGCATGAGCAATTTCTTTACTCCTCGCTCCTTCAAACCCATTTTCTTCCCAAATGGATAAATCTTCTCTGAGCGCCTGGGCGCAATAGTGACTATCGGTTATAAGTCTTACTCGACTCACGTGTAATCTTATGGCCTCTAACAATCCTTCTAACACCGCTGTAGCCTCTCCTGCTTGGGCACTGCCAGGAGTCTGACCCTTTCGGCGGCATACCTCTTTACCATTGTGTTTCAAGATGAAGCCCCAGTGGGCATTCTGGTCTTCACCCTTTTTAGAACCATCTGTGTATAAAACCCATTCATATGGCTTCTCCTCACCATTTACAGTTTTCGCCTGTTTTTTAGATATGGATTTTGCTGGTCCTATCTCTAAATCGGGGTCTAGCAGGATATCTTCCCACCTTCCCCATCTCACATTAGTCGCTTTAGTACTTTCTAATGTGTCTTTACGCAGGTAGCGATGTACTTGACTCTGCGTAACAACTTTTATGCCTTGTCCCTGGGCTAAGTCTTTTAATGTTCCCCAATATTTAGCAAGAACCGCTAATTCTCTCTCCTCCTGGGGAAACTTCTTCTCAACATTATTTATAGTATAAGTCCACAATGTCACTAAGCCGGCACCTTCATTACTAACACTTACCATTGCATTATCTTCATCACATTGAATCTCGGCAACCAACCTGACTTCCAAGCTTCTCGGTTCGAGGCGTATAGCATTTTTTACTACGTTTTTAAGCCCTTCTAAATTCTCTTGGTCTTTAGCTGACCAAGGCCAATCTTTTGTTTTCTTTTCGTTAGGAATTTTACGCAATCGAGCATAAAGGGGTCTCGCAAATTTCTGATAATACGGAACATGATCTCGAACATAATTACACAGTCCTAATATTTTCTGTAGCTCGTTCTCGGACGTTGGAGGCAAAATCTGTTCTATTTTCTCTCGATACGCTTGCGACAGCCCCAAGTCTTCAGACACTTGGAATCCCAAGTAATCTACCTTTAACCTGGCCAGCTGACACTTCTTAAGATTTAGTTTTAATCCTGCCTCCGTCACTCGTTCGATTACGGCCTGCAGAATCTCCAAATGTTCCTCCTCCGTGTCACTAGCGATGAACACATCATCGATGTAAACTGTGACTGGGAGACCTTCCAAAATATGCAAGACAGCTGATTGAAATACATTCGGGGAGTTCTTATATCCTTGCGGCAACCTCTGCCAAACGTATGCTTTTCCTTTATGCGTAAACGCTGTTTTCCCTTGTGATGCTTTGGCAATTCTCAGGGAAAAGAATCCATTTGCAAGGTCAATACATGATTTATACTTCTTTACTCTTAATGTTTTTAAAGACGCCTGGGGGTTTATGAGGCTCGCTCGGTTAGCCACCGTTCGGCGGTTTAGAGCTTTAAAGTTAATGACTGGCCTCCATCCCCCTCCTACCGCTTCAGGTTTTTTAACAGCTTGAATTGGGCTATTGGTAATAGGGTTTAGTTCTTCACGAATAATGCCAAGTGCTAATAATTCTTTTACAATTACCTCCATTTCGGCCACTGCTCCGGGGTTGAGGGGATATTGCCTCACTGGCGGATGTACCCCCCCAATTATAATATGCACATAATTTGCGCCTAAATCACCGCAATCATTCTTAAAATGTGCGATGGCGGCTTTGTCTAAAATTTCACCTAATTTCTTTTTCCCTTCCAGTGTTAATACACTGTCTTGGATTTGTTGGGCTTTTACGGCAGGTACATCTACTGATTTATACCATTCTTGGTCGGGTATTATTTTTGTAGGGCCTACTTTCACTAATTTCGGTTTTAGTTTTTCCCATCTCTTTTTCGCAACTTGCCTTTTATTTTTAGGTATTTTCATTTCTTCTGCATCTTTTAATGTCAACAAATTGTATGGTCCTAACACCCACACAATTCCCTTCCAAATCCCTACCGGCATTTTGGCAATCGAGCCATCAGCTACCATTACTTTTAGGTGTCCGATTCGTTTTAAGGCTCTACGGGTCATGGACACCTCGGCCCCTGTGTCTACTAAATAGGGCACTCCCTCCACCTTAGCATAAAGGTTATCCCCTATTCTGTAAACCCCTTCTAGGGTGACCCGTGCCTTTGCTTCCATTATTTCCCAGGCCCCCCGGAGGCTGCAGCCTTGCGAGCCTCGAGGAAGGCCTTCCTTTCTTCTGGGTTCAGTTTGTCAAATTCTTCTTTGGGCATATATGCTGGACCTGGTCTTCGCACTGCTGGCTGTTGTCTTGGTTGGGGCCTCGTCTGCTGTCCGGGCTGGGTGGCCTGTCTCTGATTCCAGTTCGTTCTCTGCTGCTGAGGTCTCACGTAGGGGACAGTCTGAACTGGTTGCTGAGCTCCCTGCTGGACCTGCTGTTCGCTCCCTCGGGTGCGACTAGCGACTGGTCCGGTCCTCCTTTTCTCAGCGTTGTGCTTAGTTAGGCGATCCCACTTCTTAACGGAGGCTTCAATTTTCAGCGTCGTGCTATTTGGGGCCAATTTCACAAAGACAGCTTCGTTCCCTCTGTCCTTGACAATCATCCGCAGCACTTTGATATACCTATTTGGAGATATAACTTCCTTAATTTTGTGCCACACATTTAGCAGTGAAACGTCCCTTTTGAGTTGCTCTCTAGCCCTGCTAATATGGGCATCTTCATCCTCATCTTCGCCGTCCACCCATCTTTCGTAGACCTGTTGTGGTGTTTCGTTTGGTCCGACAGGGCTAGCGATGATGTACTGAAGCCATAGTTTCTTAGCACCATCTCCTCCTGGGGCGTCTCTAATCATAGGCCATGTCTCAACTAAATACTCTTTAGCTGTCTCTAGCCTACCTTTTTGGCGAACCAACTCCTTCAAGGTCTTAAATTGTTGCACCTCCCCCTCCATGTCATGTGGTTGGGGTACTGGGTTTGGTACTATTGTAGTTGATCCCAGCTGTGTCACATATTGGGACTGTTGGTTCAAAGAGGTTCTTGGGGCAGCTGGTACCGTTACAGTAACCGCTGCTCCATCGTTATCAGAACCTGAATTTAGGTCATCGTCGGCTCTCAGCTCACATTTTGCTTTATTATTTATTGCTTTTTTAAGCCTTCTCAACATAAAATCATGTGCCACCGCCACGTAGCCATCCCTGAAATTCTTAGTCAGGTCTTGGTGAATTAATAATGTGGTATATGGCGGAGCCTGTAAAATGTTAATAGCCTCGCGATAAATTATTCGCATAGTTAGAGGCATTTTACTATCTAGCTTATTGAGCCAGGCAGGTGGATAGGGGCGATCTACTTGCCCTGCCTCGGGTACGTAAGCTCTTCGCCCATCCTTTGTCTCGATCCATCCCAGGTTAAGATCTCTAGCTACCCTTGCTGAGGATTGGTACACGTCAAACGTAGGTTGAGGATTTTTCTTTCTTTTACTAACTGGTCTTGTAACTATTTTCGGGTTCTGGCCGGGGTTGCCCGGGTCATCTTCTGATGAGGTTGAGTCTTGGTCTTCGTCAGCGGGGTTAGCGCCAATCGCGGTCGAAACAGGAGCTTGCTCTTCATCGTCTTCCTCTTCGCTCCCATCTCCTGGCATCGCTAACGGTCCCATCGGGTTTACATTTCCCATATGCCTTTTTTGCGAAACCTGTGGCAGGGGCACCGGCGTTATGGGGGGTTGTCCCGGAAAGAGCTCCCGTGCTGTTCCAGGGGTAGACGTGACGGGGCTAAAGGTCACCGTTCCCCTTGGGGCCTTGTTTTTTCCCTTTGGGGTTTGTCTGCTCGGTCCCGCTTGCTCTTCGTCCTCCACCTCCCGGGCAGCTCCTGACTTCCTTCCACTTACCGGGAGAGGCACGGGAGATGTTTTAACTGGGGATGATGACTGGGGTGAGTCCCTGGGTTCTCCGTTTATTGATTGCTGGAGCTGGCGTCGTTCACGATCCATCTGTCTAGTACGGGTTAAAATCTCGTCTGTCACTGATTTAACTCGTTCCTCTCTCTGCTTTTTTGATATTACTATCACAAATTCTACTCCCGATGGTGTTGTTACAGGAGTCTTAGCTCTTAGAGTGAACGCTGCTACTGCTATGGACTCAGCCAGTTGCCACTGCATCTTTCCAGTTTTAATCCAATTTACAGCCATCACTATTCTCTCCGCTCCTTCTCCCAACGCTTTGTCGACCCCCCTCTCCAATGCTTTTGCCATCTCGTCCGCATATTGTGACTGATCGATCTTGGGGTTCCACTCTGTCCCTGGCACGTGTATTATCATGCCGTAGGGAGTGTTCCCGCCACTAGTTTTTGCCGCTATTATTGGCCGCTGATTATCTTTTTGTAATTCTTGTTTAACCTCTAATTCATATTCTTGTCCCGCTTCCTGCCTTAAAATGTTTCCAAGCGCTTTACTATGCGGTTTTAGTGATCTATCTGTTATTATCACTATAGCATCCCCCCGTATTTGCCAGGGGCTTCCCACATAGTGGCACAATATTACACCATTCCCGATTGAAACCTTTTTTGTTTCCTCCGGCAGCCCACCCAGGGGCGCCGTTCTTATCAGGGGAGTCATTTTTACAATTTTTCCTGGGCTTTCATTTTCTGATGCTCCTGCATCCTCCTCATGGACACATGAGCCCATATCAACAAAGCCCTCTTCACCAACGGCCTCAGCTGGCCTTTTCCGCATTTTTTGTAACTCTTTCTGCTTTTGATCAAATCCCGACTGCTCCCAGAGGTTGAAGCTTAATGCTTCAGCCCCCTTGGGATTTGCTAATTCCACCCTTATCTGCATTTTCTCAGCGAGGGATTTAATCGTAGAGTCCCACTGGACTCCGGTGCTAGTTACTTCCACTACGTTATACACATCCAACAACACAGTCCACCAGTGGACCCAAAGGCCCACCGTCCCAGAGGTGCATCCCTCCTGGGGGTGGTTTACCACTACTGTTGCTATGCCCATTATTTCGGGAAATTCACTCACAAACACTCCTGTTTCCTTCACCGACCTTTCCACCTCAGCTGCGAGGTCGGCAAGACGGATTGAAGGGTTGTTTACTTCCAGGTGCCTTCTTGCTCCTGGTGGCCATCGATCTACACCCTCGCCCAGTAGCATAACCACTACTGGTATATCTGGTTGTTCTAGAGGCTGGGGTGCAGGCATTAACCCTGCTACCCCCTCTGTAGGGCTGGGGGGCTTTCCCCTCCCATTTCTCCCTATTATTCTTTCCATTACTTCACTAGCGTGTTCTATAGCCCGCTTTGCTTTCTTATTGTAGGAGTGGAGCTATCTATTTCCGAAGCCTTCCCCGCGCGCTTTGGGTTCAGGGACGTACTTTAGCTCCTGGTTACTCAGCTCCGTACCCGTGTACGTTGCCTCTACCTCTATCGGGACTACCGCCTTCGGGTTTCCTACCTTTACTCGTCGGCGGATGTCCTCTCTCAAACGGTGGGGTGTGTTGTCCTTTCGGGTCGGTTGTAATCCTTCCCGCTTCTCTTCTCCGGGATCTGGATGTCTTCTTGTTCCAATGGACACGTCTGCTAAGAACCGAAAAAGGCTGCCTCCACTAGAACATTAGTCTAGTGGAAACACCTACCTTCTCTCCTTGGTTCTCGACGACCTTCTTCTTGTGCCAATGGACACTCCTGTCAGGAACCGAAAAAGGCTGCTTCCACTAGAACATTAGTCTAGTGGAAACACCTACCTTTCCTCCTAGGTTCTCGACGACTTTCTTCTTGTGCCAATGGACACTCCTGTCGGGAACCGAAAACTTAAAAGTTTTTCAAAAACTCCAGGAGAAAAGGCAAGCGACCGGGAATCAGGGTTAGGTTTGCAGCGTCAGCCTCTGACACTGAGTCCGCTATCCAAGATAAGGGACTATAAATATCTTCAGGCACCCCGCAATAACTAGGCAAAGAGTATGGTAGTTTTGCTACAAATGGATACCTGAGATAACAAACCAATAAAATGGGCAACCGCACCCAATCTGGCAAGCCTAAATAGCGCAAACCATAGTTTAACATCACAAGTCTAGAAGAGACTGCCTCTCTCCGAGCAGCCTCTCAACATTAACTCTAACTGTTCAAGCCCTCCTTCTTTTTGTGGACAGGCCTGAACCACCCCTTGACTCAGCCCCCCCCTCAGGAAAGCGCGGCGCAGCGCGCTCTGCCAAGTACACTATCAGTACCTTCACAGCTGACCAGAGCAGCAGGTCGCTGTTAAAGCCCATTCACTTTGAATGGCCTTCTCACACTCAACCTCTTTTAGAGTGCAAGTCTCATGGGGGAGCCAGTCACCGTTTCTTTAACACAAAATAGTACAATCAACTTCAACTCAAAAATCACACTAGATTTTCACAATTAAAGAAGCTCTTTTCCATGAAACACTATTCATCAAAGAGACTATTTTGTGTTAACTCAGGGTCGTCTGACATGACAATTTATCAGCGAGTTCGCTATCAGCTCTAAGCTCTGTGCCTTCCGCTCAGAGCCGCAAGCTTCGCTCACTCGGGTTCCTGTTTTGGGCCTCGATCGATCCCGATTTTGACAAAAATGAGTCAATCGAGCCCCACGTTGGGCGCCACATGTCAACTCCCGCTTACCCGCAGGACTTAAATCGGGAAATATGTCCTGATCGACTCTCCAATTAAAGGGTTAGAAATTCCCCTTTTTCCTCACCAGCTCTAAGGCGTCAGCGTGAGGAGACGGGAATTAAATAAGCCGATATATCAAAGTGGATTCACCTAGGTTTGTTCACTGTCATCTTATCATGAGGCCAATCCGTTTTCATACACCTATCAATCCTGAGTGAGTAACCACACACACAGAGCCCAGGAATGCTAGCATGTACACCTCACTTCATTGGCAGCTCCACTTCTTGTTTGCATTTGTTATTGACCTAGTAATTTAATAATCCTTGTTAGGATCATACGGATTTGTTACATATCAAGCAGGAGTATTTGACTTATATTAATACAGATGGAAGCATTGGTTAGAGGTTATTCAAATGCACTTACCTTCCTCCAAACGTCCGTTACTGTTGTCCGTCTTGGAAAAACTAATGAGGTGGACTCATAAAATGTCCAGAATAAATAAAATAAAATCAAAAAATAATGAGGGCTCATCAAACGTCCCAAATAAAATCATAAACAAACATTAAGGTCTTATAAAACGACCAAAGAATAAAAATAAAATCATAAACAAATGTGAAGGTCTTATAGAACGACCTCAAATAAATAAAATAAAATCACAAACAAATGAGAAGGTCTTATAGAACGACCTCCTTATAAAAATAAAATCATAAACAAATAAAAGGGACTTATTAAAACGTCCGAAAATAAATATAATAAAATCAAAACAATATGAGACAAGATAGTAGAATGATTAATACGAACTTTGTCTTTTAAATAATTTTATTGACGATAATAAGACAACCAATATAAATCGTAAAATCACATTTAATAATAAAACTTTAAATCAATCAAATAAAATAAAATAAAATAAAATAAAATAAAAATAAAACAGGAGATTAAAAATAGTATAACCTTTTACAATAAGCTTTACAAGATTGATCATTCCTCGGAAAAGCTTAAGACCTGATTCACAATAAGATGTTTTTGGCAAAAATAATTTTAAAGATATGAGAGTGTATTAAATGGCCCCCACCCTAACACGCGATTAGTCATTCATATCTTCCTATTATACATCATTATTGCTAAAAGATTTGTACATTACCATTCATTGAAGAAAAGATTCCAGTCACAGCTTAATCCCAGTCCTTCGTAAAAATCCAAAGTCCAGGCAGGCAGTTATATTCCATCTTCGAGAATGCACTCTGTACAGACACATCGCAGGGTGAAAAAGGGGCCACGATCGCGACTGGTGACGGCTCTTTATACTCTTGGGCCACACCACTGACTCCTTCCGGTGAATGTCTCTCCGCGCACCTTCTCATATCAAAGCGCACTTGCTGGGACTCATTTCCAGTAATCTTCCACAGACGGGCCATGAAGATGAGTCATGATGAGGTCATACATTCCTTACAAATGTGTCATGGATACACAGCGTTGCATGATGAGTCATACATGAAAATATGTCAAGGTCTTCAGCTCTATTCGACAAATGATGAACGTTAAAATAAATAAAATCATATATATATTAATTAAGCAAGCATGAATAACATATATATACCTGACATGTTAAATCCCAAATTCTCTCAGCTTGAACTTAACAGGTTAATTCTAATCTCTGTTGCACATCTTGTATATATCTTTGTTAAATCAAACCATACATACAGATAGTCTTTTCAATGCAGTTACAGCAATATTATCAGCGATAAAAGACAGTATCGATTATAAATGAAAGAAAAGAAAAAGAAAGACAGGAAAACTTCATAGTTGGCTTTCAATGTGTTACAGACATTGATCCAAAAATCAGGTTAACAATTATCGAATATAGATTGTGTTGTGTATTATTATTTAATTCAGGATATCATTCATTTATATTTAATTTGTATCTTATATGGAATGTCCGGGCAATGCTGAGTGGGTGGCTTAGTTGTACAGGTTTTGCGGCATCTGGTGGTTACTTTGAGGAACTACACCCAGAGGCCAAAGAATATTTATCAGTCCTGTAGACACCTATTGGTCTCTAACTAAGAATTGAGTCTAGCCCATTAATTTGCTATCTCATTTTACATGATATGGCGTTTCATCTGACCCACTCAATCCACTCAATTCAACACACCCCTGCCTTACATTAAGGTGTTAAGGTGAATCATTGCCAAGAAACCCAGGAAGTACGTCTTTCAAATAGGAAATAAATGTTTGCTTTATTGATTGGGTACAGCCATTTGCTGAATCAATTAATGCACAATCAATAATTATTATGTTGAACATGATATTTTATAAAGGGTCGTTCTGAACTCCTTTTTCAGTGAAAGCCTTGTATTGCTTGGAGAGTTGCGCCGTAGTGGATGTAGCTGCACTTCCACAACGGAAGTTGTTTGTCCTCATTTAAACAGCAAACTGAAATTGCAACAAGAGCGCCTCTCCTGGTTGAAGCGAAGAGGTACAATCAACATTTTTCATCAAGACACCAATGAATCAACAATCCATCAATTGATCACTTGCACAAATTGAACAAATTATTATCACACAATAATTTCGATCATCGAGCCTTTCTATTGACAGTAAATGCCAGTCGATTAGTCAATTGTAACCTCAATCTGGCAGAACTCTGTACTGGTAGCAAAGCTGTCATGAGTAGAGAACCTGGGTGTGTTGTGCGTGGGAGTGCGTGTGTGTGTCAGGGAGAGAGAGGAGGATGGTGGGCAGAAGAGGACAAGGGGGCAGAAATCAATACATTTTAACTGAAAGCCCTTGTGTAGCAGAAACAGAGACATGAAGCAGAAAAGCAGGAGACAGAAAAGAGGTGAAGAAGTTCAATAGAGAAGGAAGCAAGGAGGAAAGGCCTGCCAATCATCTTGACCTTATTCAGGAGGATACCGCTTTGTTGGTGAACTGAAGCTATAGAACTTATTGGTTTCAATTGATTTGAGTACTTTTTATTTTTTAGAATAAGTATTCAGTGTAATTTGTGTTGTTGGAATACCAACTTTCTTCTTATTATAAATGTGAACATTTCTATTGATTTAACCAAATTGTATTCAACACCCAGGACAACGACACATGTACCGTTATCGTACAACATGTTCAATTTCAATTTGTGGTCAGCACTGATACCACTATTGTGTGAACGGGACATTATTAAAGTAGCTTCGAGGGGAAGGAATCCAAATCATTCCTGTACACATGACATCAATTTATATGAGTGACATACACATGCACGCACTTAGCCAGATGCTAGTTCCACTATGTCACCGCAAACGACTTTACAACAATATTCTCTGTTATTGAATGAGAGCATATTACTGTCAGCTCTAATTTATACCCAAGATGCTGGACACCCATTCAAAACATTTCCATTAATTTCCCTTTCCAGAATGTGCTCATCTTCTCCTCCTTTGGGAATTGTGGAAGTCAGGCTAATAAAGCTTTAAGGCAGATGGATGCTCTGTCAGAGTCACACGTTTTAATGAAGTCAGCTTTGTACAAGCAATACCTACTGTAATACACTACTGATACAATCTGCTTGAATGATAACAATTTTATTAAGGCTATTAGAGTTATAAAGCATTAGGAAATAGGACAAAATGTATGCAATCAAGACATCTCATGAACTTAACTTTTTTTCATTCATATCACCATGGATATACAGTATCCGAGGAAGAAGTGTAAGCAGAAGCATCTCATCAAAATATACATTTGCAAACATTAAGTCATGTTCCACTGACTCTTAACTGCAGGGAGTCAAGCCCAAAAAAGATTTAAAGCAACGGGGAATATCAGGAATTCTGTTTGATTCCACAGATTGCGCATACTTATTATTCATTAAACTCCACCCAACTCAACTCAACTTTATTTATAGAGCACTTTAAAAAACAACCATAGCTGCATGCAAAGTCTTGTATAAGAAGTAACAATTACATATCAGACAAAATGAATATGGTTACAAGAATAAATTAATAACAAAAAATCAGTAAACACAATAAATCACCAAGTCTCATTCCGAGTCAAAAGCCAAAGAATAAAAATGTGTTTTAAGACGACAGAGGTGGCTTGCCTAGCGTTTAGTGGGAGGTCGTTCCAAAGAGAGGGAATGACCAGACAGGACAAAAGTGGCCTTAAGGTGAAAATGCTCTTTTCCCGGGGCCCTTAAATTGAGCCCTGTGGCACACCGTAAGAAAGTGGGCAGAGTGTGGCTAAGAACAACCAAGGCCAACAAAAAGAGTCCTGCCTGCCAAGTAAGAACAAAACCACTCTAGAGCACTACCACTAATGCCCACCTGGCGCTGCAAACAAGCAGACAGAATAAAGGCAACTTAGAAAAGGGTCTAATGTTTGACAGCACTCCATAAGACTGTTTAATAAGTTGGGTGACAACACCAGTCAATAGGCCGACTGACTGCTGTTGATAATGGCCGAAAAAAAATAATTGACCAAAACTCGGGAGGACCTTTTTAAAGAAATGAGGATGAATAGAGTCATAAAGCGGATAGCTTAATCTGGTAAACCATCCTTCAAAAGAATTTATCAGTCAAACAAGGAACGTGGTCATGGACAGAGGGGCCAAAGTAATTTGAATGAGGGCACATTTCAGGTGAAGACTGGAATTCCCCCACATTGGTCAGATGTTGCAGTGTGGCATCCCCTCGCGCTAAATAGGTCCCCCCCCCACAGAGGATGGGGCCTTACTACGAGCGTGTGTGCTCCGTTTTCGGATGTGGAGCCTCTGCTGGTTAGTAAATGTCAAAGAAAGAACAAGCAGAAAGCATGTGGGGGACATGAGAAGTTGAAAAGGAAGGAAAAGGACAACAACCGTTGTTGCCTTTAAAGAGTCACATCAGCAAGGCCTGATGCATAACGTCCAGCGTCAATACAAGCTAATGCTTGTTCAGTAGTACACATACACACACTGCCTCCACAATGCAAAGGAGCCCTCTCCACTTTTCTTACCTCTCACCTCCATTTCAATTTCTTTATTAAAATGTCTCCCATTGCTTTTTATGAGACTTGGCTCATTTGTGATTGGGCTCGGGTGTAGGCTGATAAATTTGCCGATGTACGGTAAAGGACAACATTATTGTGTGCTTGCGTTGGTCAGCATGTTTGGCAGCAGTTGACCAAAATTTTTAATGAGAGTGGAGGACAAAAGGCTTCCCGTTGACCATCATGAAGCTACTAGAGGTTGGAAACAAGCTCTTTAGCATAGTTAGCACAAAAGCACAATTTATTAACCTGCTACCTACTGATATGCTGTTGTATAATTATTTGAAGCAAATATATAAAGTGACTATTAAAGGTGGATTCAATGATGTTCTCGAAAAGTGGAAGCCAAACATCTGTTTGTCACATTTAAAAAAAAGTGAGCATGCGGAAGACCATCCTACCAGCTCTCCTGCTCGTCTGCGGTAAACGCCTCTCAAATGTCGCTAACGTCCGAGCTCATCTTCATCATCTTTATCAGTCTCTGCAGCCCGCCTGGCTTCATACGGATGTCCTCCTGCGGGTCTCAGCTATTCTCAAAGAACGTGGTCAGCTCGGTGGAGCTACAACGATGAATGGCCGAATCCGAAGATCACTACACAAAGCTAGCTACATGCTACAAACACTCGCATACGCGCATGCGCAGCTAGCAACCAGCACACACGACGCCGTTACGCAGATTGATTGACAGGATTGAGAAATAATCGTTAAGAGGATCCACCCGGAAGACACAGCCACAAAAATATCCTTGAACCCACCTTTAATTATTATGATTATTAAAAAATAAACCCATACATTCTAAAGTTTCTTCTATGATTATAGTAATTTTCTCTCAGTAGATCGGCTCCTATACTTTGCTCACAGAGGTATTATGACTTGATTGATTGCTTCAGCCCTTGTTTACCCACACACTCATTTGAAACGCAGCACAAGTGTTTTCAATAATCCCACAGATTTAACGGGTTGTAAACACACCGCGATCTTAATCAAAATGCTGTCGCTTGGCTTGTTTATTTGCAAGTTTATTTGTAATGCGCATGTTCCGCTTGAGTCTCTCACTTCTTCAGGAGCATTTCCAATTTTGACAAGCACCGATTCATCACAGCTGCAATTACATATACAGCTTACCCATTTTCTAATGACTCACTTGCCAATGACAGCAAAAACACAAAATCACTGCATCCACCATTTCAGTGTGTGTTGTCTCTGTCCTCCTGTCCATTGTGAGAAAAGCACTTACCAAAGTTTTAGTGCCACAATAAATATATACAAACATAAAATATAAATCTAAACAAACATAATATTTTTTTTCAGAGCAAAAGATAATGATGTCATGATACCATAAAGCATTTACTAAAGTATGCAAAAAGTTTCATGTATTAAGCGTGGAACACTCCAAAGTTAATTCCCCTTTTTGACATTTACCACAATATCTCCCAGCTTTCAATCACAATTTCTCGTTGGTAAACCTTCTTTTCTTTGCTGGGTAGGCTGTTTGTAGTAATCACACCCTGACCAGGGCAAGTGAAGCTTTTAATTCAATGTTTATAAGGACTTGCAGCCACATTAAAACAAGTCACACCTTCAGATGGCGATGCAACGTTCAAAGGTTCAAATGGAAGCTTGAGGTATAAAACTTGGAGGCCAAGGAAACAAAATGAGTAGATTGAGTAAAGTAATGTTTAGGGTTTCACCTTCAGTGCCACTCTTTTCTATCTCATGAATTTCTTTCAGATCTAAACTTCTTTAATTTAATATAGTGAAGTCAACCCTCCCAAGCTGCATTAAGTGGCTGATACAATCCTCCAATGAGTACTCCATGTCCAAAGCTAACATCTTGAAGCAATTAAGGCAAACTACACTAGCATGTCATTGCCTCGCTTTTACCTTTCTGATGATATTTTTTGGTTCACTGGCTACTTCCTAGTTTACTGAGTATGCTGAGCAGATGAGAGGTGCCTTATGATTTTTGTGGGGAAGGTTCTATTGATGCTACATTGACTCACATGTTCAAATCCCCATCATCATTTTATGGGTCTTCCCTTGATCCAAGCCAAACCTACACCATAGGACACTGGGCGTCGTGCCCGCCCACTACCACTTGAGGCAACGATCTCTAACAATAAACAAACATTTTTTTAAAAAGTAAATTTTACTATCAAAGTAGATATTTTTGTGTTGTGAAACATTAATGTTGAAGATTTTTTTTCCCATTAAGATATTAAATGCATAATGAAAGAATGGAACGATTTTGTCACACACCTGTACACTAATCATGGTGTCTAATCAGCATCTTGATATGGCACACCTGTGAGGTGGAATGATGATCTCAGCAAAGGAGAATGCTGCATTCGAGGATGGTCGGAAGTCGGACTTTTCCGAGTTCAAACCAGGAAGTGTGTACGGGAACGCCCCCGTGAACTCGGAAATTCCACTTGCGAAGTCGGAAGAAAAAAGGACCCCGACTTCACCGGCGGACAACAAAGTGACGTCACTCTGAATGGCAAAACACAATTTCTCGAGTATAAAACTCGATAACTTTCTTCATTCATGAATATTTGACATAACTCCACGTAATGCAACGTACGTGACAGTATTGCCGCTATTTCCCTGCATGAAATTATACGGTCAACTACTTAACTGTATGGAATGCTTATGAAATAAGATTAAAACTATAAATGAAGCAAAATTGCAAAAAGGTAAGTTTTCTAGAGGTCAAAATGAGTTTTGCGGACCAAAATAAAAAAAAAACAATTTATCACTAGCCGCCATTTTATCTTTTTACGTTCGCCTCGAACTCTTTCAGGTCGGAACTGTGAAAAAACAACTTGGATATATCCGACTTCCGACCATCTTCGAATGCAGCAGAAGTGCTCACTATCACAGATTTAGATTGGTTTGTGAATACTATTTGAGAGAAATGGTGATATTGTGTATGTGGAAGAAGTTTAAGATCTTTAAGTTCATCTCATGAAAAATGGGAGCAAGTACAAAAGTGTTGCATTTATATTTTTGTTGAGTATAATAAGAGCCGAGGACACTGGTAGACTGGCACACGGGACCATCTGAAACCCTTAACAGAGAGCAAAAAAAAATAAAAATAAAAATAATAATAATAATAATAATAATAATAATAATAATAATAATAATAATAAATAAATAAATAAATAAATAAATAAATAAATAAAAGCTGAATATCACTTAATATCAGGAAAAACACAATCTATGTGACATCTCTATGTATGCCCACATCAACCTCTGAAAATACCACTCCAATATTTTGGATTTTATAGGCATAGTGTTTTCCTCATTAAGTGACATAAGCTTCTGGAGAGGATAATGCTTAACGTCCATTAAATCTGAAATATTGGGGCAATGTTTCTAATATTGTTGACAGAAGCATAAGCGATATGAAAACATCAATTGCAGATTTCAGACATTAGTTGACATTAGCCTTTAATATATTACAGGTTAAGACAGTAAGGCAAGTGAAGAAGGACATGTTACATTGGGGTTGGCAATTAAAGAGCCATGAAACTCTCTCATAAAAGAAACCACGAGAGCCACAAAGCTCTTGGAAATCTAAAATGAAGATCCTTTCTCTTTTCTTTTTTTCTTTTTATTTCTGCTGCAGACAACACTCATTCAGAGATATGCTAGTGCATATTGGATGCGGCCATTGTATTAGCCACAAAATCAGCAAATACATAAAATGGTGTCGGAATGACATAATAGATTTAAAAGTAATGGTTCACTTTTGGGTCGGTGTCAAAATGACTGCTGTAAAAAAAAAAAAAAGTTTTCCACAGTAGAATATATTCCCTACCTGACAAAAAGAATAGGCACATTAACATGTAATTAACAAACCTGAAGGCAAAGCACAATCCACATTACAGAGAAGGTGCACGTAAAAAGTCTTCATTAATTGCTTCACTTGTCTCATATATAGTCTGTTTATGTTTGCGAGAATGGGGTGTTCATTGAACAGTCTGCTGCCCTTGCTCTAAATCAAGAAATAAGATTACTTGATCCATTTGTAGGCATTTTGTGTCTTTTATTCATTGAAAGATCAGTATTACAATCAAAGTGTATTTGGTGCATGCATTCACAATAAATAAATCAATTTTAAAAAAGCATTTTCAGCAACACAATTTCCCTTTCGCTATCACTGAAGCTAACTTACCAATTTTAATTACAAATTACACTCATGTAAGAAATTCTTGATAAAATAGGCTTGAAAGTGGTGTAATATCACTCTCCTGTACATAAATCAGTCCCTCATATTTTCATGTGCATGCATGAGACAAATGGGGCGGTCGGCGCAATCAATGCACAGCTACAGCTGGTTGAAGGGGACCAAATCCATCGAACAGTTGATTTGGTTCCATTTTACCAGCTTTAGCAAAGCATTTTCATTAGTTGTTTGGAATGGGGGGGGAAGTGGATTCTGGGACAGAAGTTTTCTGCAGCTGGAGAACCCATCTGGATGGACACCTGCAAGAGCGAGACAAAGAAAAATAATGTCAGTTCATGTGGCAGATGCATCTAAACAAGCAGGCACAACACACTCACACACAAATATGCAGACACAGTAAACACACAGTTGCTGATTATCAGTCGTTGCCCTTGAAAGAGTGCTTGTTTTGCATCAAGGAAGCATAAGTATACAAAAAAAAAAAAAAAAAAAAAAAAAGAATGAAGTGAAGATGGAGGAAGTAGATGGAGAAAATTAACAGGATAGTGGAATGCAGAAAAGAGCAAACAAGAAGAAAATAAAATCAGGTGGTGGACGCGTGTGCACGCGTGTGTGGAGAGCCTTAAGAGATAAGAAAGGCACTACAAAAGTTGAGAAAACAATGAATTCATCACCTAAACTGTCAATAGCACTAATGAATTAACTCTCATGACCTCCAGCATTGTGCGGCATTTGTCTGTAACACGCACACACACACACACCCACACACACACACACATCTCAACATTTGTGTGGGCCATCCAGGGTCTGGAGCGCCGCAGTGCCCAGATGATGCACTCAGCACTCTCGCATCAGCGGGACACAATTCCTGGTTCTGTTTGCCAATTGCTTAGCATTTAATCGTTAGGGAATCAAGCGTTCAAACAGAGTATTGACCCCACAATGCAAGCTGTCAATATTTTCAGGCTGAATATGTAAACCTTCTTTCACTACTTACAGCACTGAAGTTTTTATGCCTGTGTGTTATTTTCACAACTATGTCTATATGCAAGAGACTTCTGTAAAAACACGTTTTATAAATACAGAGCATTGTTTTTCCAAAATTACATGCAAAAATAAATGGCAGTAAACTGTAATATTTTAGGGTCAGTTGAATGTGATAAAATTATCAATATAATTATCAACATGTTGATAGTGTGCCTGTTTTTGAGTATTTAGTTAGATTTAATACAATTTATCATTTTTCAAAATCTTTTTTTTCAATTAATATTGCTAATAACAATAATCTTAAACACTTAAATGCTATTTTCAGCAACGATGTTGCAACTGAACCTGCTTGGAGAGAATTATTTTGAAATAAACATCATGATTTAATTTATTTACTGGTGTAAACTCTCACAGCTAGAGAAAGCTGCAAGGTATGGAAATAGTAGTTTTCATCATCTTTTATTGTGTGTGACGCTATTTTCCCCTGTGTGAAATTACCTTGTCACGTTGTTTAAAGAAATTGTTGAGAATCTTTTGCATTAGGAGAAATAACATTTTAATAACTATTGTAAAAACATTAATAGATGAAGGAAACCAGGAGTGCAAGACACAAAGTCATGGACAGTTAAGTCAAACTGGATTGAAAAACTGAATCATGATATGAGAATAAACTTTGTTGTGGTTTTTCATTGGATTCTGTTCCAGTACGATTATTCCATCACTTCATGGGTGTACGGTTATTGACAGTGTAGTGGTTTACTGGGCTGACTTGCAAGGTGTGTGGGTTCAGCTCCCACTTGATGTTGTGAATGTGAATGGTTATTGTGCCTTTATATGCGAACTGTGATTGATGAATTACCAATTAACCATTATGTCACTATGCAGTATTATGCAATAAAAATAAATGAACAAACCTATCCACAAGACGTCACAATATCTTCGCAAATAAAGAAAACACGATTTTTGTGGATTACACACTAGAAATAGCAAATTGCTAGTGTCACACAGTGCCTCATAATTTGGCGCATTTCATATTAAAAAAAAAAATCTATATTTTTGATCAGTGCACACAGTGTGGGTGTCATTTTTACAAGTGATGAAAATGTTCGTCTCTCTTTTGTTGACGCAATGTTAATAGTTGAACAAACATGCCATTGTGGGGCATAATAGAATTAATATCAGAAATGTAAATCCATCTGTTCATTGTCATCAGGTTATGTTGTGTTCAATATTGTATAATTTTTAGGCAGACATGCACCTTAAATGTAATCAAACAAAACCTTATTTATATAGCACTTTTCATACAGAAAAATGCACAACTATGAATAAAAATGAGAGGGCAAGGCACAGAGAAACCATGTGAGGAAAAACACCCAAGGCGAGCTTATCCACACTGCCAGGCATGACACCCCACAACCACAGGGAGGGAGCGCTGCCATACCAGGCCCAGGTTTACTGGGGTGCAATTGGTGCAGAGCCTTTCCCAAGTCCCTTGGGCCTGAGGAGCCTCCAGGACGACCCAGATAAGGCCAGCCACTCCTCCCAGCACGTAGCCCCAGAGGAAAACACTGGAGCTAAACAACAACAGAATAAAAAGAGCGAAAAGCTACTCCACAACAACCATTATACATGTGCAACTGCAAATCGAACACCTCCAAACTCTCTGTACTATTTATGCCGCATCATGCTTGCACCTGCAAGTTCCCTCCCTCAGGCCCAACCGCACTGGAGGGATTGGCCGGCCTCTTGTCTATTCCGGGTGTATGTTGTCCACTGCATTCCTGGCCTTATATTGAAAGACAGGAAGGAGGAGGATTGGGTGGGGACGGTTTGACGCCAGCGACGAGGGACAGGCGGGGCATGACGCAGTGGGAAAGTCAGTCAAGGGGGTCATGGCGGGAAGGTCAGTCACGGTGCAAGTAATCCCGGGGGGACCCGTTCACAGCGCAAGTGTGTGGTGTTACGGAACAGCTGCCAGCCAACCACTGAGTGCGCCACTTCCAAGTCAGTCCCACAGCGGACTCTGTCACTCTCGTTCACCGTCTTATTTTCATTTCATGGCCTGACGCCAGAGCTCTACAAGCCCAACTTCCCATCACTCAGGATGCTCTGAGTGTCGGCTTCTGTTTTCCCTCCGCTTCCCTCTCAGCCCTAATCTGGCCAAGTGAACCTCAACCAGCGAACCGCTGTTGAGTTACAGCATGAGAGCGGCATGGGCGAGGCCTGCGAACCTGAAATTGCACCACTTCCTGTCGCACTCTGACTGCGACCGACTGATCAAGAGGCCTGGGCCGAAGTGAGGCCACGGTTACAAAATGGCCATTAAAATCCACTTAAGAAGGCAATAATACTCTGTAATGCTGCATTGAAATGAAGCACATATAGACACGGCATCCTAATGATGGTGCATGTCTGATGAGAATGTCTGCCAGTTGGTAATTAGCTTAATGCAAGGCCCACTATAGTAATGAAGAAAACGTTGACCTGTGGTCAGGCTGTAAGCTTTATCTTCTAGGACCAGTTGTATTTATTCCTGCTGGTCTTACTCAGATAAGTTGTAGAAAATGGGAGTAAAAACATGAGTACTCCGTTTATATACTGTATACTTTATTTTTCGGTTATTATTGCTGATTGATGAAAATCATGTACAGTTAAAAAAAAAAAGAAAAAAAAAGAAAAGGATTTTGAGTGAAAGTAAATGTAAATCCACTGACCAAAATATCTGATATGATTGTGACACACAAGCACAGGAAGTAACATCCTTGATTTTCTTTTGTTAGATTGCTTAATGTTGCACTGGTCTTTGTTTTTTCCCCCCTGAGCTGGATATGCATATTTAGTGTTCTAAACTCATAGGACAGAATTAGAACGCTCCAGATGAGGGGGTCACTGACTTTTTGAAACTGAGAACTACTTCATGGGTAATGATAAATCGGCAGGGATCCCAGATTGATACACACCTGTCCAAGATAGTTATTTTATTTTATTCTACAAGTTATTTAGGGGTAAACCACTTGCTTAATGTCATTGCGCCTGCTAGCACTGATGGGCACTATCTTTGTGTTCTGGGGGGAAAAAATTAAATAAAATCTTTACCAATTTTCACACTCACTGGTGTGGTTGATCACAACAGATATGGTCAGTTATGATACCAGATTGGCATGGTTTGGGTGGAGTGGAGGGTTAAGGACCCAATTGCAGGGACAGGATGTACTCTAAAACAAAATGTATTTAGTCACCTTAAGCACGGCACACGGCAGGAGAATTGTCCCGATTTTAGCCCTGAATTTCCCCTCCTGACAATCGTAAGGACGCGCCGAGACGCAATCGTGCCGTGTGTGTTGTCACCACACACGGCGCCTTCCGATATCGTCGCTCGGAAGGACCCCCAACTTGAAATTGGGCATATCCAACATGTTGGATTTTTTTCATGTTGACGACTCGGAAGCCATGTTTAATCTCGAGAGGTTTTGCGAGACTTCCCGTCACATTCTTGAATCAACTCGGCTCGTGTGTAGTGTGTTGATTGTGCAGTGTGGCCGCACACCACACACGTTAAAAACATACGTTCAAAACTGGAACTCCCGTGATATTTTCTCTTCACGTGTGGTGTCTGTCAAAGATTGGAAATCGGCCGACGATTTTAAAATCTTGCTGTGTGAACCAGGCTTAAGGAACAAAACAAACAAGGTACTTGGATCGTCAAAAATTATAAATCACCAAAAGTATAAAAATAACAAGGTTAAAGTAGGCCTATCTCAAAACAGACACAAGAATACAGAGATCACTAACAAAAATAAATAAAGAAAGACAGAAAGAATGCAGGAAAGATAAATACAATCAACTGACGAGCCAACAACGAACACCTGGACAAGATGCAAGTGACTGATGAATGGCAAACAAAAGAGAACAGGACACAAAAACCTAATGAGGCAGACATGATGACTATATGTAATGATATCCAAACGTAGTGATATGATATTATCAGAATATGAACCTCACGATATTGTGGGGAGGATGGCGATAGTTTGAAGCATATTTAAAAGCTTTGAAAACAAATGTTTCAACTAAAGACTATATTGAAGTACAAGCTAATTTTCTATTAGCCTCCAGGACTAGTCAGTGCCTCAACAACCATGAACTTAGCAACCTTTGTCCAACTCTAACTGCAGTCTGTTACTTTTCCATGGTTGTTTATGTGTTTATCTGACAATACTGGAGAAAATACAAACATTCAAGGTGAATCAAGCTTTACCAGTTTACCAAAGCACCATTCATCATTCCGGTTAGTAATGTGAATGATAAAATGCTAACAATGTTGCAGGCAGCTCACTGCCGACAACAGCTAACTGGCTCCTCTTCCATCACCCCACTTGTCCCCCTGCCCGCAGACCGGCAGACGTGAGCAGCACCCTACCCTTGACTCAGCACCGTTTCAGCATTTCAGATCCTGATTGGCTAATCAGAGGAAGGGACCGGAGCGTCACAGAAACCTTTTTATCCTCCGCTTTACTCTTGCTGAAGATAAAACACGTCTCCCGGATAAAAAATAAAATAGAATAATGCGTGCTGACCTTGCAAGGCAACTCGGCCCAGGTGCTGCAATGGTACAACGAAAAATGTATCCGTTATTATCGTTTGACAGTCCTCTGTGGGTTAATGCAGCCGGTGATAATGCTATCTACTCTCCAGGGTCGTCTGCTTGACCTTGTGTCACTGCTGTGTTTGTCACACAGCACACACAAACTAACATGTGACCAATTTTGGTCATGATCCTAAAAATCTTAAACGCTGCTCCAGTAGAGGACATTATTGAGTTGATGCCTCGTAATAATTGCAGTGTTTATCATCTTGATTTTGCCTCATAATGATTTAATTCTCAAAGCCCTTTTATTCCGTAGCCTTTTAATCTAACGGCAGCACCCTAAAGGCAATCAATAGCTATTTAGATGATATATTTAATTATATCCGCTCTTCTTTCATGCACACTTTCCCTGCCTTTCTTTGTGGGTGATCACACTATGTAATTTCTTATTGTCCATTCAAACACCTCAGGATTCAAGAGTCTTTATCGTGCTCCTTGTACAGTAAAGAGGGTGTAACAATATAAAGTTCTGTGTTTACTGAGACTTCACATCATTAATTCTAGTTATTAGACATAAGGTGTGCAAGAAATAATGAGCAGCATAAACGGGCAGGCACACAAGGTGCACTCAGCATACTGTAACAAATGTGGACATTATTACCTCTGCCAAGGAGATGTTTCTTTTTCCCGTTTGCGCTTAAGACAATTTCTTACACACTTTCATTTCCAATTTCCGGATCATGTCGTTTTCATGAGACATGAATTCCACAGAGATCCATTGGGAATATAAGTCATACTTTGAATGTGAAATCAAATTGTGTATTGGTTCAGGAAGTTATACTTATTCTCACCAGTGACATGCACCACTCATCTAACAGACTACTTTGAAAGAGTTTGTGTTGTTACATTTACTTTTTAATAAATCCAATTAAACTAATTCAATGACAATAGTGTGCTCATGATTGAACGCTTCTTTGCAGCTGGTGCAACGGTGCAATTGAAAAGCCAGTGAGTGTTGACCAACTTGCCCAGCCGCCATGCTTGCACGTCTCCACATGCGGATGAGTCAGTTATCAGCTTTCATGACCCTACAGACCAAATAAAAACAAATTATTCAAAATCTAAACTACAGCAATATAAACAAGTTTGTGTTTAATGTTAGAGGTTCTACTGTACATAGAAGCATGTAGCAGGGAGGGCAAATATTGTGATTGGAATCTAACTCGAAGCAGCAGACAACACTAATGCTACTACGATAAACATAAGAAGCAATATTTTTAATTTCTCATTACACTCCTATGTGCTGAATTGTTAAAACTCAATATGGATACAGAAAGAATGACACCTTATAAATCATATCTCCATGCATACAGTGTATCGGCCTTAACAAGACAAGACAAGTATGTTATCTAAATCCAACCAGCCTTGACTCCTGCTTGGACATGTCGTCAACACACCAGCATCCCATCCATAACTTTAATGACACAAATAAAAACACGACAAAGACGAGAATAACAGCTCTGCCAATGTTGCAGCTGCTGTGATTTTATGCGTTAAGAAAATGCTGAGATGAAGTTTCAAACATGGTGGAAATGTTGCTGTTTAAAGATGCTTGAGGCGGCCAATTGCCTGACAGTAAACTCGACTCACATGTAGCTATTCACGTTGTATGTGTGTGTGTGTGTATAACTTCCCTTTCTCTTGTGAATGAGATTGGCTTAAGATGACGAAGGGCACCGACAAAGTTAAATGAAACAATCGCAGGACTGTATTTGCACGTTTTTCCTCTTTAAGGATTTACTCCACTGTCAACGTGGAGAAGAGGCAGTTTCATTTTGTTGGAGAGTGACGTCATGATGCACGCTCGTAAAAGCTGCCGCAACCCTGCCTTTTATCTTCACCTTCCTGTCTGTACCGGTGACTCTGATTCATAAGCTGAGCACGCTCCTTTGCCACCCCTCCTCCACCAACCCCTCCCCGCTTTCAACCGGACAGCACTTCTACTTATTTAAGCGTTGATTCATTAGAGGCTGCAGCAGGGTCACATAGGTGTACTTGATTTACTGTACATTCTGTCCAGTGCAGTTAAAGCGGAAGTCAACCCCCCAAAAATTTCGACAATATGTTCTATGAAGGCCCACTAGTCTAAATATGGCATTCTGGTTAATATTGCGTTAGAGGAATATGAGTTAAGCAGCAAAATCCATCCGATTTTATCTATCTCGGGGTGACCATTTTTGTCACTTGCTGTCGAGTGAAAATTACATCACTGTTGCTCAGGTCTCAGGCAACGACCAATCACAGCTCACCTGTTTTCTGAAGCTGAGGCTTGAGCAACTGTGATGTCATCTTCAGTCGACAGCAAGTGGCAAAATGGCCACCCCCTGAGATGGCTAAAAATGGCTGGATTTTGCTGCATAACCATTATTCCACAAATGTAATATTAATAAGAGTGTCATGTTTATACTAATTAGGCCACATATAACATATTCTTGTCAAGAAATATCTAAGGTTGACTTCCTCTTTAAAAACACAAGAAGTTACTTTTTGGACTCCACGATACATATGAAATTGATTGGTGTATGTACTGGCAATGTACATATACAACGGCTGCTTATCTCTCAGAAATAATTCAGTTCCAATAATAATGTGATTTATTATCTCTCAGCATTCACACCTATTTGAGGTTCGAAGTGTGCTGACTTGTTTCAGAGCTAATGGAATGTGATCCCGCCAAGGTAATGCGCTGATATTGTTACATCCGCTGGGGTGGGGGGTAAGGGGGTTGCGTTCACTATTCAACAAAATGGACCCCGTAAGTGGTACAACAGCCTGAGGCCAGCACACACACTCCCGCTGTTCACACTAATAAAGGGTTGTTCTTCTTTTTCTTCTTCTGTACGCTAAACCTCCAAGTTGTGCTGCATCTCTGCTGCTGATTCAGCGCTTCTTGCAAGTGCGGAACGCTCACTCGTACAGACGGTAATCCAGCTATCATATACTGTAATAGTCTCAGGGCCACAAAATGGAAGCAATTATCGCAAAGCACACAACGATCTGGGGAACAGATCACAACGCATAACTCTTTATGGCTTTGGGAGATTTACTTTGAGCGACTGGCGCTTGTGCACTTGGTAATTTATATCCTTTACGACCTAGCTTTCGTCCGCTATTGTTTTTCTCTTTTTTTCTTCCTTGTTAGCTAAACACATACAAAAGCATTTTAATTCTACCATTGCATACTTTTTTTCAGTCCCTTATCATTTTCTGTACACTTCAACTTCCTTTTCTGTCTTTTTTCCAGTCGCCTTGTCCTGACTCTGCGCTCTCCTCCGTTTCTCCTGGATGTGGCCACATAGTGGAGGGCAGTGGAGAGCCTTATGGGCATCTTTGGCTCTCCCAAATGAAGGGCAACAGCAGGCAGGACCCTGGACACTCAATAATCATTCATCGTAGGGCCAGAGCAAGTTTTTATTTATTTTCTATTTGCATCTTGTTGGTGACCAAGTACATGTGACAACATAAAGACTCAGAACTCGTTAACATGTCAGTATGTTTAACCTTTGCTCTTTTTGACCGTTTAATTCTCTTTTGTGCTCAGCAAAACCCAAGAAAGTTTAATCCAGTATTGCAGCGTAGGTGGCAGATGTGCCCTGGGATGGGGTGGGGGGATTTGATTGTAAAGAACAGACTTTTTTTTTTTTTTTTTTTTTTTAAGTTGAAGGAAAAACGTTAAAGTTGTAGTTTTTGTGTTGTTTTTTGTTGGAGAGTGATGTCATGATTCAACGAAATGTGCATTGCATTGCTTGGCATTGCTTGGCAAAAGGGTAAATTCTTCTTAATTGCACGATCAGTTATGAGCACAGTATTCTGAATACCTTTATTTTATTGGATTTATAAAAAAAATAAAAAAAATAAAAAAATTAATGTGAAAACACACACCCATTCAAAGTAGCCTGTGGATGAGCTGCACATGTCACTGACGATCAGTGTAATGTCCGGATCCACTACGCAAGTTAAAGTTTCACATATGTTTGACACATGACAAACAGGAAATTAAGGCCGCCTTCAGTCCAACAAATCATGCCCCTTTGGTGGTCAAACATGAATTTCCAGCTTAAGCCTAGACGGTAGAATTGCCACGCCTTGAAAGTGTGCAAGAAATGCGCTAGGCAGTGGAGGATACACATGACTTTAAAACTATTTCAAGGTAACAATACTACATTATCATTTCAGCCTATAAACCAAATAAGCATGCGGGCAGTAAGATGCACATTTTTTTTTTTAGGGAAGGGGGGACATCACCGTTCCTTGTCACTTCAATTACTTCACAACATCAGTGCATAACAATATCCCATGCTCTCATTTGTAGGCTGCAGTCTCCCCCCTCATATCTCCTGTAATGGACCAGCTCTGGTGTCAGCAGCATCGCGTGATGTACAGAAAACACTTGGGGGAACCATTAAATTAAAATCCGGCTAACACAACTGTCTGAGCGCATTCTTTCCCTGCACCATAAACAAAACACAAGTCATACATACAAAGCTGCCTGTGAAGCCACTCATTGCATCCCACTAGGCGGCAGAATGCATTGGATTTACTGTCTCATTTCTGACACCGCTTTTGTGCCAAACATTTGGTCACAGTACCTGTACGGCATTTAAAGGTGTTCATTATGCATAGAAATAATGGAGGATGTCCAGCAGGTTACACTGTGGTCATCTACAGCTGCAACATCGTGTCTGTCTAAAGGAGCTACATTATATTCGGCATTCTCAAGGAAGAAAAGTAACAAATAAAAGTAAATTAAATGAGAAAAAAAACATTTATAAATCTAAGCTGCTGTCTGTCTGAGATGTTATCATTTACTTAAAATAGAGCAATGTCACACCTTTTAAACATTGGTACTTTGAATAGTCGACCAGCACGGGAACACGCGAGCACACGCGCACACACACTCATGTGGGGAGGGGTGGGGCCTTTGGCAGTCTAATGGAGTCTAATTCAAGCAGATGTCTGTTTAATTGATTGAAACAAATGACCTCAGCATTGATCCCCATCGCAGAGTTGAGACTGATCGGCTTCTTGGAGGTACAATGTCAGTGTGTTTGTGTACGTGTCAGGCGGGTGGAGCTGGGGACACCTTTCCACTTTAATTGTATGGCCTTAAGGATCAATGATGAATCGAAGTAACTTGTTGAATTTCTGAAGTCTGCATATTTTTTGGGTTTTAAACTCTTAATTCATGTATAATCAATCAATCAATCAATCAATCAATCAATCTAGAAAGTGATTTTTTAATCAATATATTGGAAGAAAAACAGCCACAATCCATCGTGACACCGACAGCACATTGAAAATTGTTTTTTGAAACAGTCTTGATATACCGGTAATAATTTATCTGTCATCAAGGAGTGAGTAGTTTTATTTCCTGTTTATATATACATATTTGGTGGTTCCATTACAGTGGTTAACACATGTATGATATTCAGGAATATTCATATGTTAAAACTGATCCCAATTTTATTTCAGACCAATACCGGTGCGACTACTCAATAGTTAAGTAGTCACCCATACCAATACCAAGTACCAATAACACTACTACTTTTGATACATAAAATTTTTATTAAAATTGCATGAAATTAATAGCAATTTTTAATGATCTTTTTTTCCATTATAAAATAAATATAACTTAAAAAAATCAGATGACAATCAAATTTATGTAAATAAATAAATACATAAATAATATGAAACATATCAAGATATACCCGGTACTTCGAAATAAGACTGGTATCGGCCTGATACCAATACCTGGTATTGGTATTCGCCCATCCCTAATTAAAACATTGCATTAACCTCTCATTGCGTGCCTGGGACTGATGTGGTCACAAAGAGAATTTAAAAGCCAAAAATATAATCAATAAATGGAATGATCCTTGGAGTAAACACTCACACCAGGTGTAGCTTAATAATGGGCAAATTGTATTAGGTCAATGACAGGAGTTCATAAATCAAACATTTCTTTACATGTTGTCGTCATGCATATCTTCTGATTGCTCAATTTGTAGCTGCAGTGGGAATTTCTTATTCATTGTTGCTCTTGGTTGGCTCACAGATGGGGAAGCAGTCAAGCAGCCGGTACCCAGGCAGTGAGGGAGAACGGGGAAGGAAGGTCGGGGCACCCCTGCGTGTGTGCTGCATGTGTGCGTGTGCGCGCGTGTGTTGCTGTTTCACTTGTAAAGGACCCCCTCCCGCATCCAGTCATGCGGCTACGGCTGGCTCAGCATGGTGCCGCAGTCAGCATTGTTGCATATTTAATGTCCTGATGAGAGCTTCCACCTGCTGACACAGGAAAAGTGACAGAACAATACCCGCCCAGAAGCCCATCCCCGCTACAATATCTACCCCACCCCTTCCATATAATACACAGTCAAACACCAGCACATAACACTACATCAATCCAGTCATTGCCACTTTTGTCTTGCTTCATATCAAACGCTCACCACAACTTTAACTGCCTCCATGCATTTTAAGAATCTAAAAAGTGCATCCTACTATGTTGTTCATTTTAATTGTCACTGGGAAAAATAATAAAACTGTGTAGAGAAAAGTTGTCAAATATTATTTTAATATTACCAAAACCAAGTTCCAAAGTTTGTCATGAAAACTCCTAGGGTCCTATTATTGTAGCCAGGCCACCATTTGCTTAGCAAAAAAGGTGCATCTTCATTTTCCTGCTGGGGAAAATCTACATTAGCGTGTTTGTGAATTTGCTAGACGCGGTACGGCTCACTGGATGTTCCGACTGCCACGCCCAAGGCACATCTCGAAATTTGGTGATGAAAAATATACTCAACTTTAGACTTGCAAAAAGCTGGTCTAAATGGTGGTGCAGGCAGTGTAACACAATTTTGGTGAATTTAAGACTACAAATAATCATGCTACAAGAGTAAAGCTTTTTATTTTAATAAGACATTTTTGCTATATCATGAAAATAAGGTACAGTATACTGCAAACAGAGTAAAGAAACTACTATATGTTAAGAGATTAAAGCAATAATATTATTACAGTTGCAATGTTACAAGAAGAATGTAAGATAAAAAAAAAAAGACAAAAATGTTACAAAAATAAAGTTGAAATATTTCGGACAATGGAGTGGTCATTTAAATAACAAGTCATTGTCAAAATGCCACAGGATTAACGACTTCTCCCTGAAAATTTTGCCCTCATCCTGAGACAACAAACATAATATTTTGTCTTTTGTGTGCCCCCCCCCAACCCCCCCTCCATGCAGAGTTGCATGCAAAAGAAGAAATAATCTATCCGGTGTGTGGAAAATGGTGCTATTTGTGGTCATGTTGTTGATGGTTTAAATCAAAAAATGAAGCTTTTAACCTCTGAGCCTGGCAGATGCAGACACAATGACTACAGGCAGGAGTCTTAACTTTGATGACGCGTCCACCAGCTTGACTATGGATCTTCCTTCCCTCTCGGCAAATGCTTAGACAATGCTATCCATTATGCAAGCATTTAATCACTGGACCATTTACTGGAAACTGCTGTCTATCAGTGGTGTGACCATTGGCGGTGAAAATGGGGCAGAACAGTCCAGATGTTATTAGCTATTTTGCATACGTTTATGAAGAACAATTCAGTTCTGTTGGTTGTCAAATATCCCGACCTGAGATACATACTTCTTTACATTCCATAGCTGCTCTTGTTCATATGGGCATATAAAGAAGTATGTCCCCCAAGTGGGCCACAGTCCTCGGTGACATCAAGTCCTGGTTCCTCGGATTCCACCCACCCACAGGACATGCGTCCATTCATCCTATTCAGGGTTATGGATAATCGGAATCCCCAAGCAGTTTATTTGGCATGTTGTCGGCGAAGTGTAGATGAATGAGCAGTTGAAAACATTTCTATTATCCATCCATCCATCCATCCATCCATCCATCCATCTTTTTTTAATACAGGGGATCTGTGAGCAGGAGCTTATCTCAGCTGACTTTGGGTGAGAGGCGGCACACACCATGAACTCATCACCAGCCAATCACTCGGCACAGACAAAAAAGGGAGGCTCGAGCCCAGATTCAAACCCTCAACCTCAGAACTGTGGGACAGTTTTGGTGTCCTCAATTATTAACTCTAGTTTGATATCCACTGTTTAGTTTTGCAGCCCATTTTACAAATCTTGCCAACACTCTCATACTATTTGGGGATTTTCGTAAAACTGGACCAAACACTACACAGTCCTGTGTGATATCCTCATACTATAAATACCCAGGTTGGACGATTAACAGTGAGGTGTGTCCTCACATTTTTGGCTTTTTTTTTAAACATATAGACAGAAACAATAATATAATTATTGAAAAACAACAACAACAAAAAAATCTTTTATCTACGTTGAGACCCAAGGCTCATTTTTTTTTAATCAGTGAAAATCTGTTTTGTGTTTTCAGTCACTAAGGCATGGGTAGACAACCCTGGTCCTTGGTGTCTCCATCTTCCAACACAGGTGAGGATTGTTATCAGGCTTCCCCAGAGCTTGCTGGTGAGCTGCTCATTTGAATCACCTGTGTTAAAGGAGGAAAACATCTAAAACATGGACTAAGGGTTGTGCAAGTGAGCCATGGTGTAAATCTGCGCAGGGGTGGGCTAGACTAGGATATGGTATTTCATTTCGCAACCAATCAAAGCGGCTCCTTTCCTTCCATTTAAATCCTGCACCCGGAAGAAGAAAAAAGATCTGATTCACCAACACGCATTACATCACCTGTGCAAATATTTAGATGTGGTTCCAGCAAGGATAACATTTAATACATTTACTTTTCTTTGTGTACTTTTATTCACCAAATTGTCAGGTGCCCACCTAGCATGGCTCAGAGAGATGAACCAAATTCCCAAACAGGCGCATTGAGGCTTAAGTTGGCATGAAACCAGGATACGCCAGTTTTTATGTGCTGTCTACTAGGGCTGCACGATTTTGGAAAAAAAAAAAAAAAAAAGTAATTGCAATTTTTCAGACCAAGATTGCGATTCTTTGGCACAAGTTGCTCTCTCCCCTCCTTTGTAGCGTTAAAAGTCCCATTAAACATACTTCGGTGCACGGCAGTCACAGCAAACCTTGAGGTGCACTTGTTATGGTTGTGCTGTACAGAGTGAAGGCTGATTGGCCAGCGCCATTAAGACTCAAGCATCGGCAATTGTTTTGGCTAATACATCTGTCACTCAAACACCAAATGGGGGAGAAAAGAAAATTATCTCAAACCACACTGTTTTGCGATTAAGTTATTGCACTTGGTCAAACCTCAATGTCGGTTAGATTTAGATTAATCGTGCAGCCCTACTGTCTACAAATCCTTACAGATTTGGCCTAAAGCTGTCTGATAACAGCTGCTGGAATTAATTTAACAAACCAACCTAAATTGGCAAGATTGCAACTTGCAGGGCTGAAAGGAGTAAAAGTTGGAGGAACAAACCATGGGCAGAAATGTTACGAAAACTGAAGGAGTAGCACTACAGAACTAAATGATGAAATATTCAAAGGTTAAACTTAAGCGCTAAATCTGGGGAAAGTCCTAGAAATAACAGCGAAATCTACACGGAAGCTGAGAACCGGTTTCAAACTCTGGTCCTCGAGGGCCACAGCCCAACACATCTGATTCAAAGGATCCGCTCATCAGTATGCTCTGCAGAAAACTGATCGATCTTGATTATTTGATTCGGGTGTGTTGGAGGAGGGAAACCTCTGGAATATGCTGGCCTGTGGCCCTCGAGGACCTCAATTTGAGAAATAGATGTGATCTAAGGACTTCACTGAGGACTAGGACTGGGGGCTTAAATATGCTAAAGCTTGGTGACTAAAGATACAGCAGGACTAAAACCGCAGGGCTAAAACTTATGACTAAACTGTTAAAGGCCAAGAACGCAGTATTAAAGCTGACGACTAAAAGTGTCGGACATAAAGCGCAGAAAGACTAAAGCCATAAGACTAAAAATTGCAGCGCTATAAATTGCGGAGGTCTATACATTACTATAACATCTGGTGCGGATGTCATCAATCAGCATTGTCACACACTTCACCTTGAGTGTCACACCCCAGTAGTGGGATGTGCGAGTGGTGGGGAGGGAGGCTGAAAGGAGGAAAATAAGGGAGATGTTGCACTTACCTACTGGCAGATGTTGGATTGCACCAGCCCACCACGCACACACCCTCCATCCCCAACTACCCCTCTGCACCCACTCCCTGATGCATCAGGGCAGCGTGTAGAGAAGGAAGGAAGGAATGCTTTACTCTCCCTCTCCCTTCCTTCAGTCGGTGTATCCCAGGTGCTGCCTCTGCAGTCTGTATTTCTCTTGTTGGGACACACGCTCTCATTCTTTCCTCACTGCTTTCTGCCTTCCTCTTCCACATGCACAAAAGTTTTCGTCCGGCAAGCAGCAGCCCATCCCAATTGTTCTCAATTTTTCCTCTCTAGCAGATACACATACGTGCCAAATGCTCCAATGCTTAAACATAACCGATATCTGATGATGGTGATGATGACGATAACGTTTATAGAATTAGTGGAAAAAGCAGACATACGCGCATAAGCACACACACACACACACACAAATGCACACACCATTTTCTCAGGAATCAATACCAATTTATAAGCAAATGTACAAAGGCCGAGTTGCGCTTTTAATTAATTGAACCGTTGCTGCATCAAGCATTTAATGATCATTGGTAAAGAAAATATACGTTGCAAAATTTGCATGCGTGTTAATGTGTGTTTGTGAGATTAAATTGGATGAACAGCTGTTCACTGTCGCGCTTCTCCATCAAGTATTTAAACATTTACAACAATGCAGACAAGATATGTGTGAACTTTTCACCTTGAACAATATGAAACTGCTGACACCGCACAATATTCACATGGATAGCACTCATGAATAATTTCAGTCTATGACATAAATAGACTTAGAGAAAGATTGTGAAATTGTGTCAAATTTGTCTCATGTCTTGTGTCCCATTAATTAGGTCAGTGCATCAACTGCACCTGTGCAAACGATATGAATATGTTATCCCATGTGCCCCCACAGTACCCATTTTTATGTATTTATTTTCACCTAAAACATTGTGTAAATAGTGCCATGGGGGCAGCACACATCAGAGCTGCCCGCCCAGTAATTAAACTAAAAGTCTCAACCATAAATCACACTCATCCGCTCTCGTTCCTTTCTTCCTTTCGTTCCCACTCGCTTTCACAGAGAAGGAACAAAGGTTTGGTAAATCATCTTGTCAATGAGAGTACAGTCACTTGCACACAACGGAACACCAACTGGCACAAAAGCACACACCACACCGGCAATCTCTTGCCAGCTCATTCAGAATGATGCTGCAAGACTTTAGGAGAAAAAAAAGTGAGGTTGTTGTCACTCTGGTTTCCAGAATATATTTTTTTAGTGCTACTAGTTTGCAAATCATTGCCATTATGCAAGCAATGCCCAAGTACCAAGTCTTCTCAGAATGATCGATCCATAATTGACACCTTTATGAGGCAAGGAACCATGTATGGTAAAGTTAAGTGGGAATGTACCTGAATGAAGTACAATCTCCATCTAGGGAATCAGTGGCGAAAGGTTGGCCTAATAACAACATATTTTAAAAAGCTATAATTAAGCATAAGATGACATGTGCATGAATTCATGCATTTTCTGTAGCACTTATCATGTTCAAGGTCACTGGGCACTGGACCCGATCGCAGCTGTCTTCAGGAAAAAAGCGGATAACACCCTGGACTGGTCGCCAGTCAGTCACAGGGTGGAAACAAACATTTCCTCCGATTTGCACCATCGCTGAGTGGAAAATGAACCCATGGCATGTGCACCAAAGTCAGGCAAATGTACCACTATGTCATCATTGACCGACTTGATATATCATAATTATAAATTATGCAAATTTACAAAAATTATTTAAATGCTTTTTTTTTTTTTTTTTAATATTGAGTTCATGGGTCAAGAGTAAAAACTAAAGCAACATTTAGCCGTTAGGCTGCACGATTGAAGCCATTAATTATATATATATATATATATATATATATATATATATATATCCATCCATTTTCTTGACCGCTTATTCCTCACAAGGGTCGCGGGGGGTGCTGGAGCCTATCTCAGCTGGCTTTAGGCGGGGTACACCCTTATTAATATAAAGTCTGTATTATATTATGTTAAGTAAATAAAATATAAAGACCTGCCAGATGTTAAATTGACCTAGAATATTTATATATTTGTTTAAACATGTCTAATTTATTTAAATCAAGATTATTTTTTCAAAATGGTGATAATTGCAGCCAATTCCAACAAGCTTCATTGTTCCGCTTTTGTTGCCAAACCCAAACTTATTTTTTTTAAACAGTTTTTGTATTATGACTTTATGTTCATTGCACTCTACTTATTTCTTTTAATTATTTATTTATTTTCCTTTTTTTAAAACGTTTTTTGTTCTTTTGATTAAAGCACATGAGTCGCACTGAATTGTGAATGAATGGAGATTTTAGAAATGAATGTCTTAATAGGCATCCTATCTATAGAACCTACAAGCAAGCCCAATTCAGCAAGAAATTCCATTAAGAACTCGTGTAATGACATTTTCTGCAGTCGTGCTGTTTCCTTGCACCTTCAGGATTTATATTGAACGTCTAACTCCACATTAAGTTTCACACCCACTATCACCAGTACACACACAGTACCTGCAGACTTTGCCTACAAACAGCTGCATGTTGAGTATAAGCAGCACAGCCATGCCAGGCTGTGTCCTATTGGGCCGGGACACCTGACACTTTACCACCTCCAGCATCTCCGCAAGTGCTTTGACGAGACAGCTGACCACCGTTGATCTTCACGGTATTTGCAACGGGGGTAAAATTAGCCCGTGCAAGTGAGGGAGTGGAATGGGAGGACATGCATTACACTTTTAGAAACTTTGCTTGGAACTATTATTAAAAGTTCTCTTGCCCCCCTGTGGAGTCACACACTCGTGTCTGTGGATGGAGATGAGGTCTCGATAGAATGTGTGTGAATTGTGTAAGTTAAAATTAATGTAAACCTGCTTAGTGAGTACATATTTAGTATATGTTAAGGGTCAAGCACAACAGCAATACTATTTAAGATAATTAAAAGACACAAATGCAACCCTTGACCTTTTCACCCCAACTAAATATGCCGAGGCGGCGTTTTCAGACACGTGCGCCGCACGCTGCACTATTGCGACAAAACCGCGCACAGAATGTCTTAAATGTACGCAAAATTGATTGCAAGTCATACACATTGACAACAGAGGGGAGTGATTTAATAGAAAATAAACTACACAGTGTCTCTCACACACACGCACACATTGAGCACAGATGCTCAATAAGTCCACTATGTCTTTCATCATGCAAATAAAGAGACACTTCCGCACCTACCAGAATCAGAGTGGTCCAGATGAGGCTGTCGGCCCGTACGGAGTGAGGCGGTCGCTGCAGGCGGTGGCTCTCCGCCTCCTTGCCGGGAGCTGAATCAGCGATGGAGAGTTTAAGGATGCGGAGAGGAAGAGGAGTGAAAGAGAGGACAGGAGAGAAAAGGAAAGGGTCATGGGACTTGCCTTGCCTCTCTCTCTCTCTCTCTTGGTGGTTATAATGAGAGAGGAGGAGGAGGCAGGAAGGAAGGAAGGGGAAAACGAGAAGGTGGAGGGTGACCCAGTGGAGGCAGAAATTGGTGGCAAAAAAAGGAGCAAATAACCAGTGAGAGGCTTGTGTAAAAGGAACGCTTGTGAAGTGATGACTGAGCAGTGAAATGTGTCAGCTGTCCGTCCACATTGGACAGAGGACAAGCAGACGAGGCTGCTGAGGAAGGAAAGACGGGGATGGAGCAAGATAGTGAGTGAACGTTGACGGAGCTGAAGGACAAATGGGGACGAGAGGGGAATGGGGGTGCCGTTGAGGAGAACATGCAAGATGGAACGATTAAGACAAATAAAAAAACTATTAGAGTGTGCAAGAAGTGCGAGCCAGGACATGAACTGATGAAGATGACCAAAAATGTGAAAAAAAATATATTTGTGAGCAGGATTGATAATAAGATCTAATCGAATTATGTGCAGTAGTGGGGCACGGGCCAGGGGGGACACTTCTTGGTGTAGATCAGAATACAAGTGCACATCCTGGAGTTCTATACAAAAATATCATTCGCTAGTTATGATTTTTTTTCTAGATATAAAACAATATGAAAAAATTACAACAGATTTATAGAGAGCAAAAATGCAACATTATTATAAATAATCAGGCATAAATGGATTAAATCCATTCTTATAATCCTGCACACAAATGTACAGACCAAAAAATATATATACACTAAATAATGTCATTTATTGCTTACTCTTTTGGTTGGCCTTCTTGTCCTTTTGCCATCATATTCCTCTTAGCCACCCCCTTGAGAAAAAAAAAATCATCCCAAAAAAAAGGTAAAAAATAATTTAGAATAGACTCCAAAATCAATTCATTATCAGTGGGACTTCTGGGCCACTATTTGATCAGGAGAGTGTTAAAAATGAGCAAAGCAGGTTCGACAGAATGGAGTTAAAAGACAAAATTTCGGGAAAGGGGGACAAGCAAGCGTGACAGAGAGAAAGAGAGAGTGGTGGAGAGCGATCAGAGGAAAGCCCTTCTATCCCGGCGTTTTTATACCAAGGTATGAGGAAGGGGCTCGCACCCCTTCACCAGCCAGCTCTCCTGGCCATGTTACACAGCCTTATTTAGTGAAGAGTGGCAAAAAATAGCCTCCCAAGTGGCACTGGGAGGGTTTGGGAGGTGGGGTGAGGGCGTCAAAGTGGGAGTGACTGGGCGGGGAAGGCCTGAGGTGAGAAAGAGCCTCAGTCAATGAAGCTGCTGCTGCTGCTGATGGTGGTGATGCTCACTGTTTGGTAAATCATGCTTTGCTTTTATTAGTCCATTCGTCTTTTAGCAAGATACTGTGCTTTATTCACTAAAATGGACACCATGATGGGGTCATAAGGCCTCTGCTCCAAAATGAAGGGACAAATGAAGACTGTATGGCAGCTAGAAAAACTTCCACTCATGTTGGATGTAAGAGTGGGCCTAGCTTGCTTGTTACTCTGTTTTAGTTCTTCTTCCCTGCTGTGTTCAATGGGGTTGAACTCAGAGTTTATATTTTATTTTTATTTTATTTATTTAACTGAATAAAGCTGTTTATTTTTTAGTATCATAAGGGAATCAAATCAGTGACATTGCAGATGGACTCGCTGGGGTCAGACCTGGCCTCATTGCATGGCGGGACGAACAACAAATGTTTGACCATCGGTCACGCATGCCATCTCTAATTCCTGGGCTGAATATGAGGTCCAGTATGTCCCTGTTCTGAGGAAAAGGTATTTTATTTCTCATATATACAAAGCTAGCGAAATGTGTTCACTGCATTTAACCCATATCCCCATGGAGCAGTGGGCAGCAAAATCGAGATCTCGTGTCAGCAGCTTGGTCAATGAAGCTAAATTGGCACACATTTTTAGTTGTGGGAGAAATCTCACACCTTTCTGTGTGGAATGTGCATATCTTGCGTGGGATTTCTGCAGCTATTCCAGCTTCCTCCCATGTTCCAAATCTTGTTAGGTTTTAACTGAAGACTTAAAATTGAGCATATAAGACAGTGGTGTCCAAACTACGGCACGGGGGCCATTTGCGGCCCGCCGTCCATTTTTCAGTGTCCCGCGACAGATGCTAAAAATGGCATTTGACTCAATTCAAATAAAATAAACAAAACAAAAATGTTTGGAGCGGCACGGTAGTCGAGTGGTTAGCACGTCCGCTTCCCAGTTCTGAGGTCTCCGGTTCGAGTCCAGGGTTGGACCTTCCTGGGTGGAGTTTGCATGGTCTCACCGTGCCCGCATGGGTCTTCTCCGGGTACTCCGGTCTCCTCCCACATTCCAAAGACATGCATGGCAGGTTAATTGGGCGCTCCAAATTGTCCCAAGTTGTGCGTGTGAGTGTGGATGGTTGTTCGTCTCTGTGTGCCCTGCTATTGGTTGGCAACCAGTCCAGGGTGTCCCCCGCCTACTGCCCAGAGCCAGCTGAGATAGGCGCCAGCATCCCCCGCGACCCTTATGAGGAATAAGCGGCAATGGATGGATGGATGGAAAAATGTTTGGAGATGGTCAAAGTAAGAACAGGTTCATTTAAAGGTTATTTTAGTTAACTAAAACTAATGAAAAAAACTAACTACAATTCAAAAAACAATATTGTTACGGAAATAAAATAAAACCGAAAATGCTTTTAAAAAAATTAAAACTAACTGAAACTACATTTTATGTTTATAAAACTAATTAAAACTAACTATAATTATAGCAAACATGTCCTTCGTTTTAGTCTTTGGTCATTAATTTAATGCATGAGCCTTTGGGGGTGATAAATGTGATTTTTAGTAGATTTATTTTCATATAAACCAGAATAATGACGTTTGAAAGTATGTCACAGAAGTGACGTCATCGAGCAGCAGCCAATAGAAAAGCACCTTCAGATGACGTTGCTCTCATGGTGTTTTTTAAATATTGCGCACAAGTAATATACATTAAATGAATAAATAAATAAATAATACTAATACTGAAACTAACAGGACTACAGATGGAAATTAGCATTTTGCTAAATCTGGTGCAGCCATCTTTTTAATGTTACTGCACACTGTCCTTTTAATAAACCAAACTCAAACTCAACAAACTAAACTAAAACTAAGCATTTTTTTTTAAAGAACTAAACTAATAAAAACTAACAGAATCACCCTGAAAACTAATAAAAACTAACTAAAATGAAAAATTCCAAAACTATAATAACCCTACTGCCATATTACAAATAAATGGGTTTATATACTGTAGCATTTGTCTAAATATGCAAAATCACAAATAAATTATTTGTACAATTTTTAGGACTAATCACAATTTCTCTTCATAACATTATGTGGCCCTTGCTTCCTTCTGATTTTCTGGATGTGGCCCTCAAATGAAAAAGTTTGGACACCCCTGATATAAGACTTAAAATTGAGCATATGTGTGAATGATATTTACTTGGAAAAAAATCTATTAAAGTTTTTTCACATCAGAAATTGTTGTTAAACTCCTTCTTGTATTTACTTCGAATTTCTGGGTGCATCAACCTTTACTAGGCTTTTTCAAGTAAATATCACTCAGTGTCGTATGTCTACATATGTGCCCTGGGGATTGGCTAAAAACCAGGCCAAGGTATACCCCATCTCTTGCCCAGTCAGCTGGGATAGGGACTTAGACTTAGACTTGACTTTATTGATCCCTTTGGGATGGCTCCCTCTGGGAAATTTACATGTCCAGCAGCAATGAGAACAGATAATAAAATAAAAAATAATTCAATCAATCAATCAATAAGGTTATTACACCAGAGATTGAATTAATAATAACAATAATAATAGTAATAAAATGAAAAATAAGAATTCAATCAATCAATAAATAAGGTTATTACACCAGAGATTGAATTAATAATAATAATAATAATAATAATAATAATAATAATAATAATAATAATAATAATAATAATAAGAAGCAGAAAATAAAAAATACAAATTCAATCAATCAATAAATAAGGTTATTACACCGGAGGTTGAATTAAATAAATTAAAGTACAGTAACTTAAAATCATTTTTAGCATGAAGATAGGGCATCTTCATGCCCTGCACAACTCTAGCAAAAAAGTGCAATCTAAATGTGTGCACGGTGCCCATGGTTCGAGTCCATGCAGGAGAATGACGCTAAATTACATTTATAAAGAACTGCAAGAAGATCTCTACTTGAAAATGATGTAAAACTGGCGAGATCATTCCCTACAGCTGCGCCGTGGCCATGAGATGATTTTAAAAACATATTAAAGGTAATGAATAGAATAAATATGTAATCAATGAGTTGATTTCTTGATTCAGAGGGTTTGATGCGCTGTTGTATTATTTAGGAAGGAAATATGATGACATCCACCACACATGTCCACTAAGCTCAGAATCTGATTTCCTCCACCTCGATCAAATTCAACAAAATTGCATTCCACCACTTGCACCCCAACTTAGACCTGCTTTTACATGGCGTCAAACTTTGTCCACTGCAGCCACCAAATTGTCAGGTGCGCTGGGGACGTGTAAAACAAAATGCCCTTGGCCTGCTGGAACGCTCAGCATGGTGCAATGCAATGCCAAATTCCCAAACGTGCTAAAGGAGGCTTGCAGCTGCTCGAAAATCAAAATGCTCCAGTTTTTATGCGCAGACGTATGTGCACTGTCTACGAAAATAGAGCCTTCTGTTGTAATTCGACCCTGGAAATCAATTCAAAATCAGATTACTACACTGGCTTGTGAGAAAAACATGTCTGCCATACTGTCCTCACATGATCTTCTCTTATCCCGTGTCACATTTTGTGTTTACCATTTTTTGTTCATTAGCCTTCTTTTATCCTGACCATGACATGACAAATGCATGTCTATATTCAAAAAGTACAGAGTAATGATTTAGAAGTAGAGTCACCAAGGTGAATGGGACTACACCTCGCTATAATTAGAGAACAATAATGAAAAAAGCTATTCATTGGTCATTTTATTATAATTTTGTAACTAATATGGAATGTGTTTTGTGTATATACTACTACTACTACCAATAATAAAACTAAATAATAATAATATTACATATGTAATATGAAAGTAATACCCTGTGATATTTAGAAATGAATTGGACATTGTATCTCACTTTTTACTCCCTAGATTTCCACAGCAGGAATGACTTGAGTAATGTATTAGTGAACCAATATGAAGTGTACTTTACTTTTGATCTGAGGGTTCTGTAGTATACTTCAACAACACTTAACTGACCAATTGAAATGTTTTTAAAGCTTTTATAACATTTACATCTACTTGCCTTTAATGGCACATATTGTAGATTCAATCTGTATATGCAATTTAATTAAATATGTCCTTAAATGTGAAAATAATTACACGGCAAAATACACTAAAGCATCAAACATCGCATTTTATCACACACTACGTTGTGATATTATTTTACGATTGGCTAATTAGGGTTAATTAACATTTAGTCTGAGAGTGAGTTTCCCATCTGTCAGGCAAAAGCATACTGCAGGGAGTTTGTGAATGTACTACTAATATAACACTGCTGAAGTGGTTTTGCTGCATGCCTGACTGCTTAGAAGCTGCACACACTACTACTAAATACCTAAATATTTATCTCTTTTTTTTTTTTTTTTTTTTTTCTTTCTGCCCTTCTCCTAACCCTCCCGGTGATGCCGTGAAAGTTCCCAGGAGACCATTTCTTGAGCTGCCGTGTGAAATGGCCTTGGAGATTAATGTTTTTTTGCAGCATTACCTGATGGTAGGGAAGCAGAGTGGACGCACTGTACGGATCTTTTTAATCTCTCTGATGGTTGCCAGCGGCAGGTCTGCAAAAAGTAAATGTGAAATGCGTATTTAAGACCCAGGGGGCAAATACAAAGGGCCAAAAGAATACGTGACAGACATAATAGAATGCGTAAGACTGTATTTTGTGGTTCTTTTAACAGGATCAACAATATATTTAGATGACAGTAGTTTTAGAGTTTTTCTGTCACAATGAATTAATGGATTTTTATATTATTATATATTTGTATTTATATATTTAGACATGTCGGTACTTGCTTTTAAGCACCCCGAGATCTTATATGAGAAAAGACGACACTAGGCATAGGCAATAAAAAAGACAAATCCTTGGATGGGTATATTTGAATTATTATTATTATTATTATTATTATTATTATAATTATTATTATTATTATTATTATTATTATTACTATTTTATGTATTTATATTTTGCAGTTTTGGAATAATTTTCATACCAAGAATCAGGAAGTGATGAAATGATAACCTCTCTGGTACAGGTAACAAAAACAAGATGTTTCAAGTCACGGGAGACGACAGCATAATTAATATTCACAGATCCATTTTTGAGTGACATTTCAGCTGGCACGTTGAGGCGTAGTGATGCAGTGTCAGCAGATTTGCTTCGATAACGTCTGTCGTTTGCATGCTAAAGTAAAAGGGAAGAATAATATAAACACAAGGAGCACAATACATGTAATTTGTTGTTAAAGTTTCTATGAACAGTGATTAACGTGTTTTTAAAGACACCCTTACACATCTCCTCCTGATTGTGACTAATTTTGCCCATAACTTCCTTTGATCATTGAACGTTTCCATCATGTTATGAGTGTTAAAGTGATGGAGACGTACAATTTAGAAGCACTCATGAGGCTTTCACCCTGTGTGTGATTTAGTGGGCAGGGTTTGGCCAATCTGTGTGGCTGCTTAAATTATGGGCCGCAGACAGGCCCAGTGTAACGTGTCAGCATCAAATCAATGAACACATCTAAATATAGACTTGTCTCACGTAACGCTGACACAATCACCCCCAGCACACACACCGTTTCTATATTCTAATACAAAGCTTGCCAATGGATGATAGAGTCTGAGTAGCAAATGTGTGAAGATGATGAGCTTACTACGCTAGACTTTATCAGCTCATGTGGTTGTCCTGTGGTATTACTGCCAAGAACTCTTGAGCAAGATAATGAATCGTGGCTTTTCTCTGATGCCGTTTCACTATTGTTGAAGTAGCAGTTTACTTTCCTAGCATGCTAAAGCATCAGTCGGCAGAGTAATTCATAACCATCAAACGCCTGAAGAAATCAATTTAAAATGGTGTTTGAAGCGTTCTACGTGAAAATCACTCTTGACTTTAAGGTTAACAATAAATAAATAAATAAATAAATTTTCACGTTTTCTGGCCATACTTGGCTTTTTGACTTTCTGCCTGCTTGTTATTTTACTTTATAACCCAATTTCCTTCCGCGTGGTGGACGGAGCCTCCTTGCCGCACCTGCTGGAAAATTACTCTCACTAGTACAATATTTGGGTGCAGCTTCAGTGGACGGTGAATGGAAAACATGGATGTAGCAACTTCTTGTTTTGTTTTGTCTTCATGGAAGTACTTCTGTCATTTGTCCGTGCTTCTACTTGTGTAGGCTAGATTTTTTTTTGTGTGTGTTTTTTGGGGGGGTTTTTTCATTTTTTTTACTGCTATGTTTGTTAGCTTTATGTAGTCGTTTTGCAACCTTTTGTCATTGTTTTTGTCTTGGTATTTGTAACTCAAAGTATTTGTAATTTGTTTAGTTTTTCAATGTGTGACCTGCGATTGGCTGGCAAACGGTTCAGTGTACAACGCCTACAGCCAGCTAGGATAGGCTCCAGCACCCTTGCGACCCTTGTGAGGAATAAGCGGTTCAGGAAATGGATGGATGGATGGATGGATGGATGGATGGATGGATGGATGGATGGATGGATGGATGCTGTTTGTGGAGTCTGCGCTGTGATCCATTCTTCAGTTTGCAAACCATTACATCTGCAAGAAATTGGGTGAGAGGCAGGGTCAGATAGTTAGCCAAGTAAACATTAACCATTTGCCACACATTATAAATAATTTCTAGACTGTTTTCATACGTGCTGGAGTATTGGCAATTATCGCCACTGTATTGTTGAGGATGGTAAAAAAATGTCCAGGAGAGTCATTTAGGTTTGAATGCCATTCATCAATCAAAGACCTTTTGGCTGAGGAAATCATTGGCTTACCCTTTGCACATCTCATACGATGCACAGTACTTAATGTCAAGGTCAGTACTGTACAGTACAATGACAATATGAGAATGAAGTTAAACAATGTTTCCATTATCCTTACCAAGAGCGGCACTCACAATTGTGCCACTGGCCACGTTTGAATGTACCTTAAAATTGCTACGTGAATTGAAAATGTCCTTATAAAGTGAATGTGAATGGTATTTTCTGTTCACTACAGTGTCAGTCCTGTGACTGACAGGTGGCCAGTATGAGCTGGGGCCTGTCTCTTGCCTTACGGTTACCTGGATACGCTTCATACAGGATAAGCGGTCTAGAAAATGGATGGGAAAACTTGTGGCTTGTACTTGCAGTAGCTGTGTGGTCAAACAATACAAAACACATAATCACACATTTATCTGTTCATTCCCCTTTGCTCAGGGCTGAGCAGGATCCACCAGGTGATCATTTCTCTGTGAATTAGAACTGAGTGGAATCCATTAGGGCAGGTTGTTCTGTATCAGTGTCTCACACAGTCAATTGAGCATGGATAAGCAAGGATTCAAGCTGCCTCCAGACAAAAAAAGATTTTTCCCAACCAAATCTGACTGTTGCAAAGGATGCCACTGGCATGGATGCACCAACATTTAGTGAACTTATTTTTTTCAAGTACGTAATCTTCGTTTGCTTGTTTAAGTGGTATTTCATTCTTCATCTTGTATCATTCTGTTTTTTTCCAGATGGAAACAAAATAGCTTGTCTTTCCCCATGCAACTATGTTGTCTTGCTCTTGGCGGGAATATTGGATATACACTTTTATTATTTAGATCTGTTCTTCAAAACACTCATGTATTTTGGTCACAATTTTTTTGCATAAGAAGTTTTTTTTTTTTTTTTTTTTTTTTTTAGCTACCTGATTCAAATCCCAAGTTGTAACTGTATCTCGGAATGAAACCTGTAGGCTCACTAATGGTTTGAACCAATTTGTTGAAAAGTCAACTTGTTGACTTTACCTCTCCACAATAACTATTACAGCATGAAACCAATTAATCGCCAATTGTGCATTTTGACAGTAAACAGTTACGCTTTGCTGGGTTTAAGCAGCAAACTAGCAGCACCCACAGCAAGAATGACGGTGAGAGTGAGTGAGGAAGTTATGTTTTATTTAAGCCACGTTCACACTGACGCCCAATTCTGATGTTTTGTTCAATCCGATCTTTTTATGTACTCGTTCACATTATAAGAACAAATGTGACTTCTAATGTGAACCCTGATGTGACATGTGGCAAATAGCACACGTCAAGTGATGTGCACAAAAAAGAAAAAAAAAACATCACATAGCAGTGTTTACGAAAGTAAATATGGTACCGACTCCCAACACTTTACCTCCAGCCAAACCACAGAAGCAAGAGACTATCAGTGGCATAGACAAATTTTGCTGTGTGACTGCCCGCTCCTGATTGGTGGACTGTTTTCACGCTCGTTCGTGGTTGGCTACTGTCCTCGACTGTCTCGAGCAACAGTCTTGAATGTTGTATTTACAAACAGTAACAGAAATCCGTGGGGCTCATTTTTATTTCATATCGCCAGAGTAGTGAGGTTGGAAGAGGTAGAAGTATTGATGGGAAATGAGTCGACACTCATTGATCTCCTCATGAGACGTAATTGCTGTGTGTGACGAACCGTCTTCATGGCTGAATTTCTACTATCGCCACAAATGTCAACTTTATGCTTCATGCTTCAAGTGTGATTAGATTAAAGACAAATATAAATAACACTGTTACTTAAAGCCGCTTTGCAGATTCACAGATGAATGTCAGTAGCCTCTCTTCCAAGAACTCTTTGCCCGCCCGCACAGAGGGTATAACGTCCTTTTGATGACGGAAAGTTCAGATGCATGCGGATGAGCAAAACTTTAGTTCGTTACAATGTTTTTAATTAATATCTTAGTAATAAACAACTCAACATTACTATTACAAACACAAAATAAAGCTACTATGAAAAATATAATAATAATAATAATAAAATAAATAAAATAATAATAATAATAAAAAGTTTATAGTTAAAAAGTTTATTTTTAGAGATCCATGCCTCAAATGGGCGGGCAGGGACCCTTATGGCCCTCCCATGGCGACGGGTGTGGCATAGCATATTCGATTTATACCCATACACGAAAGAGGTCCAGGTTGATTGTGAAAATAAAAAAATAAAATAAAAATCAGAATTGTACTGTTCACACTACATGAAAAAAGATGTCGCATAAAAGGGCAATAATAATAATAATAATAATAATAATAATAATAATAATAATAATAATAATAATAATAATAATAATAATTAAAAAAAATAAAAATAAACAGAATTGAGTTGCAGTGTGAACATGGCCTTTGGGGCCAAAGCAGCAGTTGACAAGAGGAAAAAATAGTAGTGACATCATCGATCAATTGAAGTCTACTCAACTATCATCCTCAGCATCGACTACAAAAAAAAAATCTGAAGTGGTTCAAACTCTACTCTGGACAAATCTCATCTGAGAGAGGCTCCAGCAGCACTCTCGTGGATAAGCAGAATAGAAAATGGATGGATACACTAAAACATAGGGGACTCTGAAAACTATGAATATACATGTTCATGTCCATCCATCCATCCAGCCAGCCATCCATCCATCCATCCATCCATTTTCTTGACCGCTTATTCCTCGCAAGGGTCGCGGGGGGTGCTGGCGCCTATCTCATCTGGCTCTGGGCAGTAGGCGGGGGACACCCTGGACTGGTTGCACATGTTCATGTACAAAACAAAAAAACTGACTAGATATAGCAGAACACACAGGTGCACATCATGTTAAAAAGTCAATCAATGTTGTGTGTGCTCTCGAGTACAGCCAAAGTGAATGTGCCAATCATGAACAAACCTAATTGAAGAGACTTTTCCTGCTGGACAAAGATTTCCAAGGTGCACATCCACTTCTCAGAAGATGAACAAAATATCAGCTGAATGATAAAGCGAGCTGGGCTGAAGCTATTATAAAAGGAGAGAGGTGCGGTGGTTTGAGGGTTTGGGCATGCTCCTGAGGACATGGGGAGACGTGGCTGATGAAAGGCTGTGGGGTCTGGCTGGGATAATTTGTTGAGATATAGGTGAGATAACAGCAGCTTGTGGGCCTGCGGCGGACTCTGCGAAGCCTGAGGCAGCCTGATAATATAAAGTAGCTTCTTGAAACCTTAAATCTCTCCCCACTTCCTCCTCACTCAGTCACTCTTCTCCTCTCTCACCTGTTCAAATTCTTGGAGGATTTGGCAGCGCTAACATTTTTACACCCTCTTTTGCAATCGTCCTGAAGAGTTCAAATCAGCACAGTTCAGCTGGCACACAAGAATACAAGAGCGCGCTCAAAACAACTGCTGCTGCACAGTAAAGATCTTGATACGCTAACCCGACGTCAGCCAAATGTGACATCTAACGCCTGTGGCGTCGGCTTGACCATAAGCACATCACGGCGGAAAAATGACGGACACGATGACATCGTAAAGGCTAAATTTCCATCACTTAGGGGCATATTCACTAAGAATGCGCTGCGTCTGGGAATAGCACGAAATATTGCACAACTGCACATGCAGTCTGCGCCCAGTTACCAACCTATTCACAAAGGATATTGCTCTAATCATATACCGGCGCAAACACGCCCACAAAACTGACAGCTTGGAGCAAATGTGCACCTGATTTACCACACATGGCAATGGATTTGCGCCAAGAACATGGTTGTTATAGTAACAGTTGCGAGAAAGATGACATTATCAGAAAGCGAGGTTGGACCGACAGTAAGCGTTTAGAGCGCCATTAAGCTGTACAGAGCAGAAAGGACGACAACGGCGTAATTCATTCATAAAGTACAAATTATTGGTGTGATCGTTTTAAAAAAATATATTTTCAGAGGTTGGCGTGGGCGTACAGTATGCATCTGGCACGTAAAAATTATCGTAAAATACCTCCCCGCCATTGCCGATCAGCCCGGGTCACGTTATGTGTACTAAACCAACATTGAGAAATGTCCCCCTCTCTCTCTCTCTCTCTCTCTCTCTCTCTCTCTCTCTCTCTCTCTCTCTCTCTCTCTCTCTCTCTCTCTGTGTGAACAGCCAGAGAGCGGCGAGCAGCGTGCTATGCACTGCTGTCATGATCCCAGGATCGAGGTTGCAGCAGGTTAATACATGCTTTCCAAAAACGTTATTTGCATCATGCAAAATGTGTAGCTATTTGCGCTGGCATTAGTGAATTAGACGCTGCACATCAATGAGTCCAATTTGCATTGGGGTGGGCATATTTTGTGTCAAATCCATCTGTCCATCCATCTTCTTCCGCTTATCCGAGGTCGGGTCGCGGGGGCAGCAGCTTTAGGAGGGAAACCCAGACCTGCCTCTCCCCAGCCACTTCAACCAGCTCCTCCGGCGGGATCCCAAGGCGTTCCCAGGCCAGCCGAGAGACATAGTCTCTCCAGCGTGTCCTCGGTCTAATTTTGCGTCAAATGTATGCAAATTACCTAATTTACATACACACAAATAACACTGGCGCACCGTGACGCTATCTGTTTGGCAGCGCACTTAGTGACAGATTTCACCATCTGCGTGTTTAGTGAATTAGGCGCTCTGAGATCCATTTTTGCCGGTAAGCACCGTGCAAAGGCGACACAAATCTTTAGTCAATAGGTCCCTTAGTGTTTATCCGCACTCGTCATTTCCTGTTCTTGATGTTCGTACGCTCTTTTGCTAGCTAACACCCAATCAGAGTAATCATGTCACGATGGTTCCACGCCGATTTAACATGTTGAATCCGCCAAAAACTTCTCAGTGGGATCCGATGTTACAACTGTGATTTAAACATTAAAGGGATAGTTCGGATTTTTTTACATGAATCTGTATTGCATCCTCACCTCTCGTAGTGTGCAATCAGCACTGACTTACCCCTGACAGTGTTCCGTGACACGAGTTCTGTCCCGGTTTTGGTTGAGAGGAAAGTAGTCTGGCAAGTTGGCTGGGATCACGGAAATAAAGCGTTTCTCTTCTGCCCGGCAGTAATGGAGTCTGACTTTTTTCTAGGGCAAAGTTTTGTGATGCAAATGTATCACTCTTTTGAACACTAATTGTTTTTAGAAGAAACACGCTTTATTTCCGTGACCCCAGCCAACTTGCCGAACTACTTTCCTCTCAACCAAAACGGGACCAGAACTCGTGTCACGGAACGCTGTCAGGGGTAACCCCGGGTTTTCACCGGTTGCGGTTGCGGTGCGGTTGCGGTGCGGTTGCGGTGCGGTCCGGCGACGCAAGCAATTAGATTCCATTCATTCGAATGGTGCAATGTGATCGCTTTTTAATCCAAAATAACAGCGGTAACAAACAGAATCAGCACGAGTTACTGTTAGCCGCAACTCACGCTCACCCCGGGTTTTCACCGGATGCGGTTGCGGTGCGGTTGCGGTGCGGTCCGGCGACGTAAGCAATTAGATTCCATTCATTCGAATGGTGCAGTTTACACCGCTTGCGGGCGCGTTGCGTGTCGACTGCGTCTCAGCTGCGGCGTGCCGCAGGCCTTCCGCAAGGATAGACCTATTTTCTATTTTTGCCGGACGCCGCAGCGGTAGGCCTCCGGCAAATGGCAAGCTAGCACAAAACACATCGAGCGGGACAGGAAGACCGAGGCAGTTTCAAAATAAATTTCCGGTTACCTTTCAGAATAAAGCACTCGCCAGCTCCTATTTCGCAAGCTTTTCAGCAAAACGTGACGTGGGCGTCGCCGGGCCATGTGCTCATTCACGGTTTAGACACCAGCGAACATGGACGAGGAGAGGTTTATATTGGAGGTGGAAAACCACAAAATAATATATGACACGGCACATCCTTTTTATAAGGACAACCAAAAAAAGGATGCTGCATGGAATCTCATAGCAGAAGAAGAAGAAAAGGTTAAATCAAAAGAAGTCCACCTCTCTTTCTGCTTCTCTGTTGAGCACAGACTTTCTGTATGTTTGTCGTTGTGAAATGCCACATGATCGCGCGCGCGCGGTCCCGCGAGACACGTTGGGAAGTGGGCGGCGACGGAGCTGCCGGACCGCAGCTGTGCGGAGCCGGTGTGGATTGACAAAAAAATTGACCCGTCCGGAGCACGCAGTCAAGACGCACCGCACCGCATCCGGTGAAAACCCGGGGTCACACACTCCCCAGACAGACTCCCAAACCGAGCCCCAACTTCCTCAACTCCCCCCTCCGGTCTCTCTCACGTCACATCCTACTTAGCTGGCCCCACCCTCAAATACGCACAACAATGAACATACATTACCAGACATTACAATATATTTATAAAGTGTCATATCAACTGCATGAAGAGAAAACATTATACAATCAGTAATCAGTGTAAGTTGGTGTATTTATCTATTATTTATCAATGATTACTTTTACAGATTATCTATTTTAATGCACTTGTCAATCAATTTCACTTGTTTATAACACCCCAAAAATATTGTGTTTTCCATACAACGCTGACATTCATTGTACATTTCCATATTAAGCTTGAACAGATGGTTAAAGAATCATTCTTTACATCCCATATTTATCGCTGGCGTTGCCTGGTGGACTGGACAACATTTTTTTCTTGGGCTCCCAAGTGCCTTGTTTTATTCTGTATGTGTCCACCATTGGAAGCATGTTGCTTGAGATCAGTCAGCCCACCATTGGCTATGGTAAAAGTAACCCAGCAGGCAGTATAGTGCCTTTGATGGATGTTTTCTCACACTTTTTCAACCATGTGTTTTCTGCTTCCCAGTCCTCTCTCGGTGTTGTTGCAATCATTTCTGCTGCAACCGATCGTGTTTTTTTTTTTTTTTTTTTTTTTTTTTTGTATCAGCACTCACACAAGCTTACATCTTGTAAGCCACACACATGGCCTCCCAAGCGGCGAAGTGAACCCACGCCAACTGACACCGAAGGCAAGTGACGGTTCCGCTCCTCCACCTGGAGCCCGATCGCGTTGTCGCGCTCTCTTGTGCTACTTCCGCAAGCAACCTGACGTCGACCAATAAGATGAGCGGATTCTGTTTCGTCATACTAAATGAATGTGCTGTCAGCTCATTGGTCACAGAGCAGGAAGTCCTTGGAACGTTACCCTAAGTTGTCACATAAAGGGCACTTTAGTTCATTAATTCCAATGACATTTTACGGACTAATTCTGACTCTCGTGGTATTACGGGACAAAGTGCGTCCCTTGACAACTCAAACGGAACGCGTACTTATAGTTCTAATTACGGGACGATTCTGTATTTCAAGGGACGGTTGGCAACCCTAGATGCAATACAGATTCATGTCCAAAAATCCAAACTATCGCTTTAATCAGACGACGCATACCGACGCCCCAACATTTGGTGTATCGAGGCCTTGTTTACAATTCACTTTTTAACGTGAACATTTTGACACATTAAAAGACGTTTTTCAGTTGAAATACTAAAAATGCAACATTTAGGCTGGCAGTGCCATTATTATCATCAAATTTCTTGTTTCCAGGTTGTATCGACATCAGAAATACCTCAGCCAGGTGAACTGTCGCAGCAACTCAAAAGGAAAAAAAAAAAAAAATCCTGCTTTTTTTTTTTTTTTTTTTTAATGACAAACGTTTCCTCACAAAACGAGTCCGAGGCATTACCATGATTTGTCTGTGAGGGCTAATTGTAAATTCTGCTGTACAAAATGGACGGGAGTCTCGAGTTGTCTTTTCTGGGGTTCTTTACTTGAACTAGCACAAAATTACAACTGCGTCTTTAACGTCTCTCTTTTTCTCGCTTCTTTTTCGTCTCAATTACACACAACAAGCGCACCCTCTACTTCGTGTCCCCTCTGGCACACATGGTTTATTGGCGAGATAGCTAGCACTGATAGCCATCTTTGCCATAGTTCCTTTTTTAGAAGAGTTATGTTAAAAAATGTGGATTTACGCCATAACTCCCAAGATTCTATACTTCTTACAATTTATCCCATAGTTATGCAAACATGCTACATCACAAATATACTAATATTAGGTATGAATATTGTTTGATGTCCAAGTATGGGCAGTTGAGTACTCTTAAAGGGCATGACGCAACTTAAGACTCAAATTGAAGTTTTAAAATAACCATATTTTTCACCCGCACGTTTTAAGAATTGTATATTGGACAGGAGGCAGTACTGAGGCACAATGACTGTTGCCCCTATTTTCCTCGAAAGTGAAATAATGTTGGTGTGGTCGGGCTGGAAACTTTACCTTTTGCTCTGAGCATGACGTCATGCTCATGATCCTGGCCGTGGGCGTCACTGGCGTACATTCCGCGTTTCGCCAGAGGGGTCGCAAATTTGCTAAAACTCTGAATCCTGGATCATGGGCCTTTAATGGGATTTATTTTTAAAAATCATTTGGAAGCATCTTTTTTTGTTTAACATTAATTTTTTAATTCTAAACCCCAACATGAGGTGTTAATACAAGAAGAATACACATAGTTACACTTATGTCGATTACGAACCACTAGTGTAACTTTAAAAGTTAAAGGTTTTATGACACCAAAAGTTCAACATATTTTTATGTCCTACTGGAAAAATGGTGACAAAATCCAACCAAATCAAAGCTCAAACAGCATTTTTAACCATCTTTTATATCTCTTTTTCTGTCTATCCTGCCTCCCAGCTTAAAGTCCTGCCAGCCGGTGCCGAAATGTGATGCCGTCAGACCTCGTAAGCAGAGCTCTGTTACTGAGGCTTGTAACAGCCGTATGGTGGCTATTTTCGCGTGGACGCTTGTGGCTGTCACGTCCGATGGCGAGGGCAGCACTGATCTGTGGCGGCAGGCGGGCGAGTCGAGCTGTTAGTCTGGGCTCATACTCCGATGTGCAGCCATTACTGTTTATAGCTGCAGCCACATGTGCATACAGTGTGTCTCACTGCCTGACCTTGGTTTTTGCATGATCTCATGCATGTGTTACAACAGCTGTGCACAAACACGTAGATTAGCAACATGTTGTATTTGCATGATGTCACATTTTATACATGTATCCTCAGCTTTGAGTAGTGAGAAGCATTGGACAAGGATACATGTACTGAATTTTTTACCTTTTAATTTTTTGTGCATTATTTATTTATTCATTTATTTATTTTTGTCTCCACCTGTTCTCACCAGCCCAGTTCCTTGTGTCTACCAATCAGCTCCCTTCAGCCACTCACTTCTTGTCCATGTATGCCTCCTTGTCTCATCAATTTGTTTGTATTTAGTTCCCTGGGTTTGTTCAGTCTCTGTCGGTTCTTGAATTTGCTTAAAAGTAGAATGTAATCTCAAGAATTTAGCTAGAAAATGATACTTATTTTCCTTATGTGGCCAAATGCATGAGCGATATAATATCCATGATAAAATATCAATCAACTTTATTCACACGGGCCACACTAAATGGTAAATAATCTTTTAATTGACACAAAATTCTTAAATCAAATTTTCCATTACCATAATTTGACCTATATAGCAAGTAGCGGCAATAAAACAAGCAACCCTTGGCAGATGATGCCTCAAGAGATGAATTAAGTTATTTTTTTCGATTTCATCAGTTGAGATGTCAAACGTCCTGATGCCCTGATCTGCTATTTGAATGGACTTTCCAGTGGTCTTTCAACCATTCCTGAAGGTTAAGGGTCAACATATTTTTTGTAAGGTAGGCTACTGGTTGTCAGGATGGGGGTATGGTGGAAAGACCCAGAGGCGGAAATACCAGGCAGGGAGAAGACTGACAGTAACTAGAATAACTTTATTGACAGGCTGAATTGTGGATAGGCTTGGCATGACGAACGGGGAGAGAACTGGCATGGCATGGACTGACTTGGCGTGGACAGATGCGGAGACTTGACACACCTGGGAGACACAGCAGGCAGGGGGAACCAAACAGCAACACACACGGGGAAGGGAAGACAAGCAGGTGGACAAGGTTAACCATAACGAGACTGGGGAAAAACACAAGAACACCAGACAACCAACACTCACCAAAATAAAACAAAATCCAACCCAAACAAAACTGAAACATGACACTGGTTGCCCTCGTGAGGATAAGCGGTTCTGATAATGGACGGATGAATAGATGGATATAAAAATTAAACGTTATTATTTGAAAAGCCCATACATTAAAGAGGTAAACGGTTTTGTCTGAAATGCATACTCTTTTGTTACTTGTGTGTCTGCATTAATAAATTACATGTACAGTAGAAACCAATGTCTTGCTCTCTGTAGGTTATCATTAACTTTCCATCTCTGTATTTGAACACACGCACACGCATACACAAACCTTGTGCTACAGTACACCTCTGTCCATGACCTAGTCCCTACACATGATTAATTCAGCTTTATTCCACTTTATGCATTAAAATCCATCTGAGAAAGGTCAGCAATGAGGAGGTCCCTCCATTTCGACTCGTTTAGCGGATTCAAGGCCAGTTTCCTCCCAGTAAGCTCAGGCGTCTGCTTAACCTCCAGCTTTAAAAAGAGTGGCACTGCCCATTCAATTACTGTTAGGGAACTACTTAGCCAGCAATGAGACATTGTTGTATTGGGGTGCACTTTACTAAATGTGATTAAATGAAGATTAAAAGACCTTTTTGATGTATGGGGCAAATGTGTCCATGCTAAGTGAGAGCAAGGCTTCTTCTGCTCTTTTCAAGATCTCTCATGCCACACATACGCTTTGATTTTTTTGATTTTTTAGAATCATTGATGTCCGTATATCGGGTTTGTGAGATAAATTTCACGCTATTTTATTTGGTTTTATCATTAAGCTTCTTTGCTCTGATTGGGTCACTGTTCTCTTTAATCTGATATGTGAAAACAACCTTCCTCTGATTGGTTGTTGCGGACATGGGTGTCTTGAAGCTGCCATGTATCTTCATCATGTTGGTTCCATTATAACCCCCCCCCCCCCCTTTTTTTTTTTGAGTCCACCTCTATGTTGACATCTGTGACCTCGTGGCCATCCAGCGAGCACTCTAAGGTGGACTGACAAGTCCGAAGCCCCGTTCCCTGACTGATACTAATCTATACTTACATTTTTTTTTTCAAACTTTTCTGTCAAGAATGACCAATGTGTGTGTATGTGTCAAATAAAACCCAAAAGTGCATTTTTGGCATATGTAAATGCTTACATTAACGAAGCCATCCTCCATGAAAAAAGGTGAAACCGGCTCATGCATCTAAGAGCCAAGAGGAGGAAGCTGTTCATGTGGCGGGAGGCTCTGGTCTGAATGGACCGTAACCTGCCTGTTTCCAGGGTGAGTAGAGTCAGCTGTAATCCGACCTGCAGATCCGCTGGTCCTGAATGGATGGAAGCACACAGCTGACCTACAGTATATCGTGCATAAAACAATGGGGGGTGGTGATTTGATAGCATGGGATCTTTAAATGATGCTGCACTCACACTTGTGAATCCATAGCATGCTCAAGTCCAGATTCTGTTTGTACAGATAATGAAGTTGGAATATATGATGAAGAAAGTATTTGCAACGCTACTAGAATATAATCATTTTACTACATCTATGACTGCCTTGTTTTTGTCACTGGACAGTACATAAATAATAATAATAATAAAAAAATTCTCGTTGCTTGCTACTGATTTTATAGCGGATGAAAATGTGGTCCTCAATTTCTCTAATGCATTTAGGCAAACTGTATAAATCATTGCTAAAGACTCTGGTGAGATGTTCCAGTTGTTGTTTTAAATCACTGTGGAGATTATTTGAGTTTGTGCTGGCGGAGTGGGCTCAGCAGTCAGTGTGAATGCAATTGTGAATGGTTGTCTGACTTCTATGTGCCCTGCAACTAACTGGCGACCAATCCAGCGTGCAATCCGATATTCATATACAATGTCAACTGGGATAGGCTCCAGATTCCTGACTATTCGGCTGCACTTCTTTTATATGCAATATTAAACAAAAATACAGGCACCTATGACTTTCCAACATTGGTGTTTGGCCTATGCATTACATACATTACAACATACTTCAGTTTTACAACCAAGATTCACTGCAGCTGTCTGTATCTTTATCACTGTCTTTGTCACTCTATCACCTTCACCAAACAATATATATAACCAATATGTAATCGCTTACTTGATTTAGCCTGTTTAATAAATTTAAGTCGAATAAATTTAAAGTGGCTCTTGCATCCTTCCATTTTTTTCTTTATGCGGCCTTCAAACAAAAAAGTTTGGATAACCTGGCTGTAGAGCAATTTAAAAAAAACATTTTACATTCCTAACATAAAACTGTAAAAATAAGAACTTATTTTTTTAAATCCACTTTTTAAATTGTTTTGTATGCTTAATATTTAATACATATTGAATATTTATATTATGCTCCACACCTAAATTATTGTTGCAAAATATTGTGACTTACCATGACACCCGCGCTTACTATCATTAAAAATTAGTGAAAGAAAGCTGTGAGGATAGAAGCACAAGATCAAAGTATAAATTATGTTAAAACAAAAAGCCCAAATTAATCAATCTCCCTTCATGTTTTCTTACTCCGCTTTTGACATCTTCCCTTCCTGCAGAGTTCAATATTTACTGTACCCTGATACTGGTTTGTCTTCTCCTTGACCCCCAAGTGTTAGCAGCCTCGATTTCCCTGATCAGCACTTTATTCCTCTTCTTTTGCCTTTTGCAAGGGGGCAGGGGTGGGGTTGAGGTGCCAATCCCACAATCCCTTACTCCGGGAACTGGGGGGTTGTGAGGGGAGACTTTATCATTGTCAGACTGTCCTTCAAGAATTACTACCACCTTCCAGAACCTGAGTCAGCATCAGATCACCTTTTAGAGAGAATGCTGTTAATGGACTCTGTTCATTTGAAATTACTTTGTAGCAGCAAGGTGGAACACACCAACACATGTTTAGTCACCGGCACACAAGCCAAGCCAATAAAGCAAAAGGTTCGGTCATCTTCATCTTGGACTCATATCATTTTGTACGGGACAACAAGAACTGTCCGTTTATCAATCAAACATGTCAATGGACTCAAAAGACTGGAAGAAGTCCAGCAATCAACGATGAATCAATCTTCTAACAGCTAATTCCCTAATTTGATGCAGCCAAGGACATTTACTGTTTCTTGACGCGCTCTCCGCTGGCACATTATATTTTCAAGGAAGCCTGCTATTATCTTAATCGATTTCTTAGTGGATGTTTATCAAAATGTGGCAATTTATTGGAGTAAGGAACCAGAGAATGACTGACAGAAAACCTGCTACTACATACCTAAGCAATAATATCGGAACATGATGCACGTCTTGAAGCCTTATAATTTTTGGAACCAACAAACACAGCCTTTTAGCCAACGTTGTCAAATGGAAGAAATGTCTAGTGCACAGGTCTCAATCTCCAGTCCTCAAGGGCCACAGTCCTGCATGTTTTAGAGGTTTCTGTCCTCAAACACACTTGAGTCATCAGCAAGCTCTGCATGAACCTGATAATGATCCTCATTATATGATTCAGCTGTGTTTGAGGAGAGAAACCTCTAACATGCAGGACTGCGGCCCTCGAGGACTGGAGTTTGAGACCTGCAGTCGAGTACATTGGTTCTGAACCTTGTTGGAGGTAATGAACCCCACCAGTTTTCTATGTGCTGTCACCAAGCCCTCTTTTTTTGAAAAATAAAATATGCATAGGCCTACATATATATATATATATATATATATATATATATATATATATATATATATATATATATATATATATATATATATATATATATATATATATATATATATATATATATGAGGCACTATGCAGAACTTTGTACATTGTACAAAGTTTTGGCATTGAATAAATGCATAATTAGACATTTCCCTTTTTATGGGCATTTGTTGGCTTTTTCAGTCACATATATATTGCAATTTTTTTGACAATATATCAAAAATCGTAGATATCGTGTATCGTGATATTATCGATATCGTGAGCCAATATATATATATATATATATATATATATATATATATATATATTTTCAAATTCAAGACATAGGTATGGGGTTTATCGGTGAACAAAATGAACAGGGAAAGTAACCACTTCATTATTTCTTGCTCTTTTCACCTTGGCATTGCAAATGATGCAGTTAGGAACGCTGACCCCCACCACTCAACTCAACTCTATATATATTATTTTCAATGTGTCATGATCCATATTTAGTTTTGCTTCATGTTATGTCTTGTTTTCTTGTGGTTCATGTCTTTCTCGTTATGATTTTGTGTCCACCTGTATCTCAGCCTCTGTGTCCACCAATCAGCTCCCTCAGCCACTTGTGTTGTGTTCAAGTTTTGCTAATTGTCTCGATACTTTACTTGTATTTAGTTCCTGGTTTCTGTTCAGTTCTTGTTGGATTATTTTGTTTGCTTTCACTGCTCGTCCTGGTAATCCAGCCTATTTGTCTGTTTGTTTTGTTGATTAAACATTTTGTGAGAACACCGGTTTTCCCGGACTGCTTTCTGCATTTGGGTCCACAATCCTCCGCACACTCCTGACACAATGAGCCAGATAGATAGAACCCAGGGAGAGCAGATACAATGAAGAGGCCCCAGAATTGAACCCTCTTGAACATCATACGTTCTGTTAAACATGTGAATTCATATTACACATATTCATCTGACCACTTTCTTATTTTAGCACATCACAGTATGATCTTATTGTAAATAAAGAAATCAAACGACGTATCATCACAACAGTCACAAGTCGACTACTGAGCGCACCAAATTTCTTGCAGCACAGACAGGCCAAGCAATGTAGCTTGATTACCTGCAGCCAATGATAGCCAAGCGGAGCGTATCATCATGAATCATATGAGTAGGTTGTGTTTCTTGACCTCCACCCCTGAGACTGACTCACCAAACGCTGGGATTCAATTGAACCCAACAAAGCAGGTTTATTGAGAAACTTGGGTAAAGAAACCCTGAAATGTGGGAAACTTCCATTCCAAAAAGGGAGGTAACTGAAGCCAGAGGATAAGAGGGAACTCTAGCCTGTTTCATAAAAAGAGGTAATTTAAGCTCAGTTACCATAGTAACATGGTCCACATGAACCTAACCTGGTCGGTTGCAGGTTTTCCACAATGAACCTCGACGTTTACTCCGTCCCCGCCCCCTTTCAGACACACACGAGACAATTCATTCCTCGTTCATAAAGTTTGCTGTGGCGAGTTTTTGCCTAAATACGCCTGTAGTCTATAGCATAAAGTCCACTTTTGTCACGAACATGGTATGTCGTTTTGACAACACAACTTAATCCGTCTTTACATTTGCAACATTATCAGACGTAGTTATATGCGCTCACATCGCAGCATAAAGACCTATGTGTTACGCTCCATTTTTTTTAATACAATTTTGAATGTTTTTATATTTCATCTAACTTTTTAATAATCATTTTTGTCAAGTGCACTTCTCCACCGCAGGATTGCACCTACATGAAATGAATTAATGACCTATCATTCAACAGTTTTCTCCTGTAGTATTACATTTAAATTTACGCATTGACCCGAGCAGCAACGTTCTCCCACGCCACCTTCCTCTACGGGGAGCCGCTGCGGTGTTGCACTTTCTTTCTAAAGACATGTTCAAATTCGCCATATGATTGCATTAAGATTTTCGGTTGAGAGGGGTTTAAAAAAAAACAAAAAAACCAACAACAACAACAACAAAAAAAAAAACGCTGAAGCAGAGGGTGGCGCCGCACTCGGCGTCCCTGTTGCCACGGTGACTTGACGAATCGGGGCTCCATTGATGCGGTCTTTTAAGTCGGGTAGTAATTCCAGGTGCACCTAGTCAGCGTTGATATAACTCGCTGGAATCAGCTGTGCTGGAACCGAAAATGCAGGGTTTCCTATCTGAGGGTATGTCAACTCGTCCTTCAGGGTTAATCTCACAGTTTGTTGAACCTGCTTTGTGAAATACACCCATTTCTAGTGTTTTAGTGTTAAAATTTTGTTTTCGAAACAATGCATTTTGTTTGCATATTGTAAAAGGAAATAGATTAACGAAACACCTGTTCTATGCTTATCTGTCTGAGTACACGTTTGTTCAATGCTGCATTTGCTCCAACTGTTGATATAAAAAAAAAGAGGGATACAATTAATTATCATTTCACCCTATAAAAACGCCACTGAACATTCAACGTAAATATGGTCGACCTCTGCTTATCTTCCAACACCTGAATGCTGAGCTAAAAGACTGCCAGCAGCACTTGGGGTTAATAAATGAGCCACAAATGGGGGTTGACCTCCAGAAGATACATAAGATGATTAAAAATGTTTCTTTGACTCAGCACAAAAGCAGAGAGCCTTATGACAACCTTGACATTCTAACGGAGTGATTTGTGTGCTCTAATATACTTGGAGCTGGTTCATGTCTACCACTCCGTGATATCATCTGTTGTCAATCATTGCTCATTTGTTGGGGAAATTGATGTTAATGTTCAAACTAATGCTGTCATTCATGCTGATAAATCTAACAAGCAAATAATTCCCTCCGAGGTAATAATGGAACAAGAAACTAGAAACATCAGTTCCAGGGTCAAACTGTTGACTTCTTCAAACTTTTATGAGCTGAACAGGCAAAGATTTAAGTAACATTTTGCACTTTTATACAAAGTTAAAAAATAGGTGAGTCAGTGTAATAAGACTTGAATGAGTCAGTTTTACTCTTCTAACTTTATTGATGATGTAACTTGAAAAAGGAAATTGTAAAATATAATCAAAGAAGAAAATCAAGACACCATCAAGGTGCCAAAATAAAGTTGCTAAGCTGTAAAGTAAAATAAAATAATCATACAGTGTTACCTCACTTTTTACAGGTGTTACGTTCCACACCCACCCGCAATAGGTGAATTTCCGCGAAGCAGAGGACGGTGGAATTTTTTTTGTTTTGTTTGTTTGTTTTTCGGGAGGAGTTATGCTTTTGCTGAGCCATAAGATAGCAGCATAAATAAAGAATATAGTAATTCCGGGTGGCACAGGTGGGCAGTGGGGTGGGGTTCATGTGAGTGGTTAATAATCTCTGAAAAACTGTGAAATAGCAAGGTACAACCCAAGATAAACCCCGTAATGTATGACTTTGGGACCCAAATACAAATCCGCGATATAGTGAACCGCAAAGTAATGAGGGACCACTGTATATGTTTTATTTTAGTCAAGCATAGTTAGCTTATTTTTACACATTTTCAATGAAGCTTTTGAATGTGTTATTTTTTTTTTTTTTTTATTTGTATTTTTTTTTTTTTTTTTTTTTTTTATGTGATGCACTATTAGAATTGATAACATGTAGTATAACAGTTAGAAAATGTATGGAAAAGAAATGTGTTTGATCAAATAGCCTTTAGTATTAGTGACACAATTTTTGATTTTGATGATGTCCCAAACATATATTTTTTTGTGGAATTAATGTGCTATTCTTGACAGAATATTTAACAGTCACATGATTATACATGTTAGAATGTATTAGAATGTTAAGAATACAAGCATACGTGAAAACATGTATACCAAGAGCTCCTCCTCTTTCTGGCATGGTTACGTTAGAGTGCAGCTATTAAAGGAAAGAGCTTTCAGGCTGTGATGTAGCACACATACAGAAGAAAGAGGATGTGGGCCAAAGGGCCAGCTGAGTTTACTAAACTTTCACAAGAGACTAAAATAGGGAGGAAGCTTTATCACGGTGGCCCTGAAGTGCAAAACGCAAAAACAAAAACTGACAACTTCAAATAAAAAAAAACAAAAAAACACACAACTGCAAATAAAAAAAACTCAAAAACAAATACAAAACACCACAGCAAATCAAAAATCACATCGACAAAAAGGTAATCACAAACACAAATCAGAAAACACAAACACAAAAGGAGGAAAAAAACTAGCAATCGCAAGCAAAAATCAAAAAACACAAAAACAAACTACGAAACAAATCAACAAAAAGGTTACCACAAACACAAATTAAAAAACACAAACACAAAATGCGAAACAATACAAAAAAAAAGTAATCACAATTACAAATAAAAAAACTGAGAAAAACTGTACCCGCACGGATGTCACGGATTAATTGAAATTAATGGTGCTACAGAATTATGTGAGGTTGTTTCATACTTGAATCCATATTAGTTACCAATGGAGTTCGTTTGGAGAATTTTCTCCAGTTTGGAGTTTGGGCAACTCGGCGTTTTTTATTTATTTATTTATTTATTTATTTATTTATTTTATTGCAAACTGCACATCGAGCAAAGACGAGATAACCGCGTCGTCTCATTTTCTACTGCACCTGTCCGTCCTCAGGTTGGACTGAAACTTTCAGCGGCTGAAGCCAGTAAACTAAAACACAGCTCCAGTAAGCAGGAAGTGCATGTGGGGAATTTCCGTAAGTCCTGACTCACTACGGAGTTCAAAGTTTGTCGACTGAGACGGTGTCTACTCAAGGACCATGGCAAGCCGAGTTGAGGACAATCTTCAGTGTCCGACCTGTTTTGAGATCTTCAAAGATCCAGTCATGCTGCCGTGTCGTCACAGCTTCTGTCTCGCATGTCTGCAGCAGTGGTGGGAGCAGAAAATGGCTCCATCTTGTCCAGTCTGTAGGAAAAGGTGCAAATCGATGGATGTACCTTCAAACCTGGCACTGAAAAATGTGTGTGAGGCATTTTCAGAAGCCTTTGCTAAGTCGGGAGACCGCTGCAAGTTACACAAGGAAAAACAGGAAGTGTTCTGTTTGGACCACCAGGAGTCTGTATGCATCGACTGCAGCGATGAAGAAACCCACGCGGGCCACAAGTTTCGACCCATTCATGAAATTGTGGACGGTCACAGAGAGGAACTCCAGAAACCCTTGCATGACATGAAAGAAGAACTGGAAGAATATAATCGAATTCGAGACAACTGGAAAGAACAAGCGGAGTACATTAAGTTCCAGAGGGACCAAGTTGAACGCAAGATCAGGAAGGATTTTGAGGTTCTTCGTCACTTTCTGAAGGTTGAGGAGGCAGCCATGATGTCTGCCGTGAGGGAGGAAGAGCAGAAAAAGAGTCGGATTCTGAAGGAGAAGATTAATCTCTCACAAAAGACATGGCCGCTCTCTCAGATGTGATCCGAAGCACAGAGGAGCAGCTAACATTTAAGCAGACTTCCTCAATGGAGAAGAACTTCATGAAGAACTACAAAACTGCATTAACCAGAATCCAAGAGCTGCTCAAAAAGCCCAAGCCGATCCCAGGAGCTCTTCTGGACAAAGCCAAACGTGGGCAACCTCAAGTTCTCCGAATGAAGGAGACGGTCTCCTACAATCCCGTCATTCTGAACCAAAACACGGCCAGCCCAGCACTCAGTCTTTCCGAAGATCTGACCTGTGTGAGTTTTAGAGGAACCGAACTCGTCCAAACAATCCAGAAAGGTTGTACTGGAACGGTGTGCTGGGTTCTGCTTTGGACTCGGGAACGAACATCTGGAATGTTGAGGTGGGAGACAATACTGACTGGGAACTGGGGGTGGGGTGGGAGGATCCCAGTTTACTAGACACCACGCTCAAATGTACCATCAGGCTTTGTGATGATTACTCAACTCAAGTTTATTTATATAGCGCTTTCAAACAGCCTGAACTGTCACAAAACGCTTTACATAAACACAAAAAAACAAACATAACATAAAACATTAACATCAATACAATACAATCACAACAAATCAACATTCTTCCATCTCTACATACACTTAGTACAGTGCATAATGTTTCTAAATTTAGATGCATCCATCCATCCATCCATCCATTTTCTTGACCACTTATTCCTCACAAGGGTCGCAGGGGGTGCTGGCGCCTATCTCAGCTGGCTCTGGGCAGTAGGCGGGGGACACCCTGGACTGGTTGCCAGCCAATCGCAGGGCACACAGAGACGAACAACCATCCACGCTCACACGCACATCTAGGGACAATTCAGAGCGCCCAATTAACCTGCCAGGCATGTCTTTGGAATGTGGGAGGAGACCGGAGTACCCGGAGAAGACCCACGCGGGCACGGGGAGAACATGCAAACTCCACCCAGGAAGGCCGGAGCCTGGACTCGAACCGGAGTCAATTTAGATGCATCACAACCCTAAAGTTTTTAAGCTCGGATGGGCTCGTTTTCCATCCCTTTGTGAAGTTGCAGACTTCTACAATTTATTTGTGGCTTGAATTCCTGTTCACTTGTTGTACTGTTGTCTAGCTAGTAGAAGAGATTCCTATCTAGACCCAGCAAAAAGCTGCTTGCCTTGTTCGCTTCCTCACACAATATTAGGCTATACAGTGGAACCTCTACTTACGAACGTCTCTTCATACGAAATTTTCGAGTTACGAAACTCCTCAACGGGAAAATATTGCCTCTTGTTACGAAAGAAATTTCTAGATACGAAAGGTAAAAATACATTACCGAACGCAACATACTTTCGGCTATGGCTATTTCCTACCATAGGTACCTATAAGCGTAAATACTAGATCGGTGTTTGTGCATCGTTCTGGCATCCCATTGGCTAAGAGGAACCTCTACCATAGGTATGAGCGACTAGATTGGTGTCTATGCAGCGTCCTCATCATTCATCCCGCGGTCCATGAGGTGTTCCGATGAACTAACGGCCAACGAATTTGTGCAAACATTCAAACAATTGGTGATTGATGAAGGCACAGTAAGCTTTTAATTGCGACGAGACGGGCCTTTTTTTTTTAAAAAAGATGCCTCGCCATACCGGAAGTTTCCATGAAGTTTCAGAATTTGTTTAAAAGAATCGCCCAGAAAAAGTGTTCACCTGTCGGGCGTTTGCTCACTAAGATGATGTTTGCATTGGACATTAACGAAGGATTTAAAAAAAACAAAAAAACATCCATGGATCAGTTCTTTACAAAACACCAGGCAAAAAAAACAAAAAAAACATCCATGGATCCGTTCTTTACAAAACACCAGGCGCAAAAAAACAAAAAAACAAAAAAAACCTGACGGAGGAGAACATGAACCAGAGGGCAAAAAAACGATGGACAGCAGTTAAAAAGGTAAATGACCATCATTTTTATTCTTTACTCTATTCTTTGTTATTTACATTATGCACAACTCTCATTTATTGTGCAATAATCTAATTGTAACATGTATTTGTTACATGTTTTGATGCATTTTTATGCTTTATAAAACATTTATGTCTGAAATTTGGGAGGCTTGGAACGGATTAGGGCATTTACATGGAAAATGCGTCTCTATTTACAAATTTTTCTACTTAAGAACTTTCTTCCAGAACCAATTAATTTCGTAAGTAGAGGTACCACTGTACTGCCATATATACTAGAGGACAAATGATATAAATGCAATTACCACATCCTTATTTTTTGTTTGTTTTGTGTTTGTCTCTCTGTCTGTCTGTCTGTCTGTCTCTCTCTCAATTACCTTGACTGCTGTCCACTCTGTGCGAGAATTTGCCTTCCAAATACTTCATGCTACCCTGTGCAGATACAGCATCTAAAATAGAGACAAATTTTATACAGACACATTTTGTTCATTCTAGATTTTAAAGACATTATGGACAGGTTCTATTTGGGTTATTTAAGTTTGACAGTAAAGTTGAAGACTGGAAAGACTGCACTTATATAAAGGAAATAAACTGGAGCCCCTTTCCCTTTAATGTCAGATGATCTCATTTATTTGTTCATACATGGTAAACTCTTCCTGTGCGCTTAATGTACGCCCGACGTGAACACGAGCATACAGTTGCCGCCACAAGCTCGCCTCGTTCACTTCACTCTTCTCGGACTCTTCGACCTTAGGCTAGTCAGCTGAAGATGAAAGCAACACAATGGCTACTTGGGCAAGCGCTGCTCACTTTTGGCGTATTGACTTTTGGTGAGTCAACATTCATTTGTAGTTTATTTTAATTTTAATTTGGATTCCGTATTGGACTTTAGTTCATGTTCATCTTTTTACAGTGGACATGGGAAGGGGCTGGGAGGTACTGTTAGTGTCTGTGTTTGCCACAGTAAATTATTTTTTCACTCTGGTTGTTTCAAAACTTTTCCCCCTAAAAAATCAAGTTGCCATTTAAAAACTGGGTTTTACATAGGTTATTATTATATAGTATATTTAGGCTATATGTGTAGTAATACTTCATGTATGTCGGCCTTTAGATAACGGCTGTGACCCCGATGAAGTCCCATTCGGTGGTTTTTGCTATTACTTTCACGACGAAGACCAGAAAGTAGGGTGGAAGGAGGCCAAGGATTTCTGCATCACAAGAAAAAGTAAGCTGACCATCGCTGACTCGGTTGAGGAGTTCAGATTCTTGAGAGGTAAGCGCCAAGACTAATGTGTCACTTGGGCAATGTTGACCATACCAAGGGATAATCCCGCAATGCTTCACAACGTCCACAAAGTTGGTGACTGTTACTGTAGCCTACTAAAGCTTATGTTGTCCTTTTGTGAAGATAACCTAAAGTCAGCTGTCGCCTGGACCGGACTTGAGGTAACATCTACCGGTACATACTATGTTGACGGATCTCTAGTAAGTGAAACTTTTAAAGCAGTTTCAAAGTTGCTACTGGTGCTAATTTTGAAATAAGATTCACTGTGGTTTTCCTATGTTATAATAAAGAAAATTGGTCTTTCATGTGAAAAGGGTCAGTCATGTGAAAAGCGAAATTTTTGGAGCTTTGATCCATGTTAAAAGTATTTTTTTTTTTCCCTCCATTCGCCCCTTTGAGAAATAGACTATTTCAGTAATATGCAAACAAATACCGTATGTTCTATCACATCAACTTTATTTATTTTTTTATTTTTTTAATGTAATCATAGGTTGAGTAATCACAAAGTTCATGCAGTTAAAGCTTTACTTTTAACTCTCTTTACTTCCAGAGTTAAAAGCTTTAAAGCTGGGCATTATCTTATTTTGAAATGACTTGGTCAGAACCATCAAAAGCCGAAAACCGGTCACAATAACGCCGAAGGGTTTATGACAGCACTACTTTGACGTTGCTGGACATGTTTCTCCGCCATCGTCACAAACATAGTTGTCCCTGGTGGTGCTTATAGTGTCAGACCCAATGGGTCGACCGCCACTTACCTGCAGCTGTTGCCAGCAGGTAGTCGTCGCTGAGTTTTTCACCTTCTGCTTTTCTGTTTTGCAAGTTTGTTTGTTTATTTATATATCTAACTAGCTTCTCCCGCTAGCAGCTCTTGTTCGTCACTCCAGCCCACTAATCTGTGTATAACTGAATAGCCGATAGGCCAAGACTTTTGAAGTCGCGAGGCTGCCATATTGCTCCTCCCAAGAAACGTTTCTTGGCATAAGATACATTTACAGAATGGGAATTGGAGAACATTCGAGACAGTACTTAGTAGAAACAACCTGATTTATGATGTTTAAATTTGTTAAACAGAAACAAGAGGACTTAGACATACATGTATAAATTATATGCTTAATGTTTGAAAGAGGAAACTTGCATATTTTTATTAAATAATTATAACTGTAATTCAACAAAAGATTCCTATGCCAAATCTAATATTGTGGTCTAAGGAACTGAACGATAAAAGAAAAAAAGGGGTGTTCAAAGCAGCACACAACGTTAACTTGTTAAAAAAAAACAAAAAAACGGTGACTGTGACGGTGACGGATACTAAGAGTCTACGAGCTGTATATGTCTAATCTAGGGGTGGGAACCTCTGGCTACCTCACAATACGATACGATACGATATGCGATACAAGGCTCACAATAACGATTATCTCACAACATAACGATACCACGATTATCACAATTATTATTATTGCTCAGGTAATAAATCCACGATAATCTACGTGTAAACTAATCAGAAAATAATAATAATAATAATAATAATAATAATAATAATATCAATAAATAATAAAACATAAATATAAATACATAATATCTATACTATATATAAAACACAATAATAATAATAATACTAATAATAATACTTATAATAATAATAATAATTGAGCGCATGAGTCTTCTTCGCCTGAAGACTTCTGGCCATTTTCCCGCCACTCTTATGAAAAAATAAAAATAAAAAATACTCCGCCCACCCTTATTAGCCCACCAAGTAATTGCTCAATAAGTCATGAAGAATGGAGCCATTGCAGTGGCTGGTTATTAAGTACAAATATCGTGATTCTTGCGTAGACGTATAGATTATCTATCTAAAGTATCACGATCTATCGCGATATCGATATATCGTCACACTCCTAGTGTAATCTGTACGTCTACGTATTTTTTACACAGTAGCCTGCTTGCGAGATGGGAGGGGTAAGATGGCCGCCCTGTGGCTTCAACAGTTTGCACAGGAGCGCATGGCCTATTGGCTATCCAGTAATATATGCAGAACAGTGCTCTAGCCTATGGAAAGTGTCATAATGTGGTGAACTGATTAACCTGATGAGCTTTTCCATATCAACTATGATGACATGAAGATTGCCTGGTGTTATCTACTTGACAAGTGTGGACTCATGACTTATACCTTATGCGCTCGTCAAGAAGCCTTCATCTGTAAAAAAAGGTCTGGAAGTCATTACCGCTTACCTCATCTTTTCATGTGCTCTCATATTTGATACACATTGCATCTGATCCCTGCAGCAAGGCGCCCGGTTCCCGATACCATGCAGCAACCAGATGATGTTACCAGTACGGCTTTGTCATCAAACGGCGTATCAGTTGCAGTTGGTGACGGCTGCGGCGGGTGGGTGCACAACCCCTCCAACGACTTTTGCTACCTGTTCAACAACAGTGATCAGACAACTTGGGCCGACGCGCGTGACAAATGCAAGGCCGAGGGCGGGGACCTGCTCAGTATCACTGACCTCACGGAACAGAACTTCCTGCAAGGTATTCACGGGTAATCTTAGGCACCGCTTAGCTTCAGTTCGACTTTGAGTGAGTGGAACCATGAACTTGTCTGAAGACTTTCTTCAGGGGAGCTGGAATGGGGCCTACCTGTGGATGGGCGGTCGCTGCTCGAACGCTGAAGGCGATTGGCAGTGGAGCGACGGATCCCGGATGGCGTACATGCGCTGGAGCACAGGTTCTTGCTAGCTAACGGATGTCTGAAGGCTAATGAGAAATGGAGCACTGAGATTTCTTCTTGTCACCTTCAGTTTACCCCGATGACCCTGTTGAACGCTGTCTTTCCTTCCTCGTCGGCAAAAGTCACTGGGAGGAGGAAGACTGCAACAGCAAGAGAGGCTTCATCTGCAAGAAAAAAAAAAGATGTGACGTTGCACTTTGTTCTCCCTGCCTGCTTGTGTGCTTGACTGTATAGTGACAGAACATTTGTGCAGACATAAACATGTACTGACTAACCTTGTTGTGTGTATATATGTCTCTCTTCAAAACATTTGTTGTTGAAATGTTTTACCGAAGTGGCAATAATACTTTGCTTTTTGTGTTCAGATGACTGTGTGTTCTCCAGCCTGGGTATATGTCATCCATTAAAGTCTGAAGCTGTTGACACTTTTACGTTCAAACTAGTTTCCACATTTGAACCATGAATTTGCTTGCACATAATAGTTATGTCCTCATTAGCCATATTTCAAGGAGTTAGGCATATTATCAAGAGTGAGTTGAATGCCATACTTGTTTCATACATTATTTGTAAATGTGTCTAATACACAACAGATGTATTTTGGATTACAGAATATGTTAACTATCAATAATACATAAAAAAAAAAAATACAAATAAATAAATAAATCAAATTGTCACGGACGAACGAATGAACTAAGGACCCCAAGGCAGACAAGGCACAATAGGCGTTTGACCAGTTTATTTACACAAAGAAAAGAGCACCAAAAGGTGAAATAACACAAATGGAATAATGTACAAACAAAAAAGCACGTAACACGTGAGACTAGCTAGGAACCAAAAATGCCTAAAAGGGCAAGGCCTCCAACTGAGGGGCTACAGAAAATCTATAGTAACAAAAAACGCAAACAAAACCAGTTCGGCGACAGAAGGTACTCACAAAAAACAGAAAGGCTCGAAAAGGTACTCGGAATGTATGGCGGAAGAAATAGTCTGGCTGTGGCAGTGAGCAATTGGCTAACAATAACCCGACGCAGGCCTTCAGTAACAGTGAGCTTAAATAGCCTGCTGATCATGATGACCCACAGGTGTGAGTCCAGAAGCCCCGCCTATCAGTCAGCCCCTGTTAACTGAAAGAAAAAAAAAAAGGAAAACACACAGGCAAAGGAACATGACACAAATAAATCGCCGAGTTCAGGGGTAGGCAACCCTAGTCCCAGAGAGTCGCAGTCCTGTGCGTTTTACCCCGGGATTACACTGGATGCGTGTGCGTTGCGTCTCCGCTCCGCTGCGTCTTGACTGCGCGCTCGGACGCGTCAATTTTTTGGCCAACTCACACCGGCTGGGCACAGCTGCGGTCAGGCAGCTCCGTCGCCGACCACTTCCCACCGTGTCTTGCGTGATCGCACACGATAATGTGGCATTAAAAACAATGACAAACACACGGAAAGTGACACGAAGCGAGGAGGTAGGACTCAGACGCAGAGTGACAGTTGGCCAACAAGGCTGCAGCTTTAATCAATGGAACCAAAAAACACCTCTCAAGGAGGGAAAAAAGGCAGAACAAAAAGAGCTCCAAACTGGAGATAAAACAAGGGCACTCAAAAACAGGGACAACTAAAGGCGCTCCGCTAGGGAGGAAAACAAGGGGCAAACTAAGGGCGCAAGACAAGGCAAGGCAAGGCAAGGCAAGGCAAGACATCGAACAAGGACTGTGGAACAAGGACTGTGAGGACGCTTCCATGCACTGAGATGTGACACTTCGGCAACGGAGGGGAGAATGCAGGTGGCTTTTATGTCCGGGTTGATTGGGAACAGGTGGTGGTGATCATGGGCGTGGACCGGTAATCAGTGAGCTGCAGGAAGGGTAAGTGACCTGGGGTGAGAGGAGAGTTAATACTTTCAAAATAAAACGGCAACCTGACTTTGAAAACAAAAGCATGAACCGCCACTCTGGTGGCGGCGTGACAGAAAGTATGTGCTCAACAGAGAAGCAGAAAGAGAGGTGGACTTTCTTTGATTGAACTCATCGTCCGCTCCCATAACTTCTGTTATGATGTCCCATGCAGTATTCCTTTTTAAGTTGTCCTTTTAAAACTGTGCCATGTCATATCTAATTTTGGGGCTTTCCACCTTGATTATAAATCTCTACTCGTCCATGTTCGCCGGTGTTTAAACAGTGAATTAAGCGTTAAGCATTATGACGTTTTGCTGACATGACTGCGAAATAGGAGCTAGCAAGTGTTTTATTCTGAAAAGTAAAGGAAATTTATTTTGAAACTGCGTCGGTCTTCCTGTCCCGCTCGATGTGTTCTGTGCTAGCTTGCCATTTGACGGAGGCCGACGGATGTGGCATCCGGCAAAAATAGAAAATAGGTCTATTCGTGCGGAGGGCTGCGGCACGACGCAGCTGAGACGCAGTCGAAACGTAACGCATACACACCTGGTGTAATTTGCACCATTCGAATGAATGGAAACAAATTGGCTGCGCCGCTGGAACGCACCGCAGCCCCACCGCACACGCATCCGGTGTAATCCCGGGGTTAGACGTCTCCCTCCTCCAACATAGGTGAGGATTGATATCAGGCTTCTCCAGAGCTTGCTGATGAGTTCTCAACTCAACTTTATTTATATAGCGCTTTCAAACAGCCTGAGCTGTCACAAAGCGCTTTACAGAAACACAAAAAAACAAACATAACACATAAAACATTAACACCAATACAATCACAACAAATCAACATTCTTCCATTCCTACATACGCTTTGATGTTTGAAGCAGTTTTAGATGAAAGAGGACAGAATCAGTCTTTTCAGCAGTTGATCAGAGACGTGATCTCAGCATGCACGATCATACACGTTTGCTACAAGCTAAGTTTGCTTATAAGATAGCTCATAAACAGGCAGCAGCTGTGTTCGTGTTGAACACCATACACATAAAAAGAATGGTACAATTGTCCAGTCCCATCCAAACTGCCTCTCCTCCAAGCGCCGAACCGCCATCTAGTCCACGACCCGCGCACACCACCTCGCTTAGAGGCGACGTTCGCGTCCTCAGCTCCACCGCCATCCATCTCAGCTCACCAGCGTAGACTGTCCAGTAGCGCCGACTTCTCCTCCAAGCAGAAAGGGGCTGTGAGAAAATCTGCCTGTTTCCTGGCGCAAAAAAACACAAGCGTCCCGCAGGTGCCCGGTGGGTAGTCAGATAGCACTGACATTCTCCCATCAGAAACCGTGTAGTGCAGGCATGCTGCTGAATGGGTGCAGCCGCTGGGCGCCGACACCGTCCCTCGAGGAATATCACGGCCAAACTGCCGAGAACAGTCCAGTCCAAATCGGGTCCACAAAAAAGACGAGACGCCACATGACAAGAAAAGAGACAAAGACGGCTGCTTTTAGCTCGCAAGGCAAGTTTATTTGTATTGCACATTTCATACGCAAGGCAACTCAATGTGCTTTACACAAGGAAAGACAACACATAAGCATCAAGAAACAGTAGTTAACATTCAGAGGAAGAAAATTAAATGAAAATAGGGTACAAACTAACAATCTTAAAACATTATTCAACAAACTTCAAAATATTTAACATAAGGAAATTTAAAATAATAATAATAATAATAATAATAATAATAATAATAATAATAATAATACTGCGATTGGCTGGCAACCAGTCCAGGGTGTCCCCCGCCTACTGCCCAGAGCCAGCTGAGATAGGCGCCAGCAGCCCCAGCAACCCTTGTGAGGAATAAGCGGTCAAGAAAATGGATGGATGGATGGATAATAATAATAATAATAATAATAATAATAATAATAATAATAATAATAATAATGTAAGGGAAATCGGTCCAATTAATTATTAAATCAATAATTGTTCATTATTAAATTAATAATCAATTGGCTCATTAATTGAAGGAGACTCAAACTTAATGTTTAAATTAAGTTGAGCTTGCCTGCGGAGCACCACATCTCTTTTTGATAATTTTATCAGGATAACAGATGAGAACCTCGTTGAATCAGTCATTAAAATGAAGGTTGTGCCCTTACTACAATTTTGTGAGTTCTTTGTTCAGCTTAGAGGTCACTATAAATTGATGAAACACACACACAGTAAAAACAGGTTTTGAGTTTTGTGCACGTTTATTCTCTAACCTAGGTGGGGAAATCTACTTAGAACTTAAAGAAGCAAAACTAACTACTATGATAGGAAATAAAACGAGAACTAAAGTAATGAAATCATCAAAGGAAAAGAAAACAAGAAAAGAGAAACGGTCTTAGCCAAGGTGATGGATTTCTTAAATCAAACCAACATGGGACCCGCAATCAACCTAGTTTGCACCAATTTGTACTAGGGCGAAGGACTGCAAAGTTGCACTTACAGATGGGGTTGGTCTGAGAAGCAGGACCCTGGATGGAGACTCGCCAAGCCCGTTTGAAGAAGGGATGAAGAAGGTTCAGTTCAGAAGAGGAGCAGAATTCGTCCGGCTGGCCAACTGAGCTTCACGGGGTCAACCTGCTGGCTGGGAAGAGGCCCTTTTTGGTTGAGGCCTCAGGGTGCCTGGAAAGTCATGTTGCTGGGCTCTCAGTGTTTTCCTTGTCTCACAGTGCCTGATTAATGAGAGGGGCGTGTCCCCTGCACCACACCTGCAGTGCATCACCTATTAGGCCTTCATAAGGACTGGGACTCCTTGCAGCCACTGTCGGGTCGTTGCTCCGTCTGCTCACAGCCATCGTCTAGTGTTTCTACTGTTTTTCGCCTTTGCTAATTATTATTATAGTCCAAGATTCTCGATTTTCATCTACGTAAGTTTTGCTACGTCTCTTTTTGTTCCCACATTTATGTGGCGTGTTTCATAGCTATAGTAAGTTGTTGCTTTCTTGTGTTTGCGGTTTGTCGCCTTCGGGTCTTTTTGTGTTGTGTTAATTTCCCTCCTTGCAATTTGCAAGCACCTTTTGTTAACCTTTTTCCTGGCTGTGTCCAGCGCTTTATGTTCATATTCACGTGTTTTGGTGAATAAAACCTCTCGCTTACTCCTCTGTGTTCTGTGATTCTGGGATCCACTCTCCGGTCGCACCGGAACCTTAACAAAGGCACCATCCGTTTGAGCCTGTGCAGGGACCAAAAGCAGTGTGTTTCGCCGCACCTGTCGCAACACGCGATGACTTCTGTGCGTTGCCGTGTGCTGGAGGTTAAGCTAGCTGGGCTAGCTCTTTGTCTGGCAGCAGGAACAGAAGGGCCAGGGGCCCAAAAGAGAGGAGCCAAAGAGCAGCGGAAAGAGCGGGAGCCAAAGAGAAAGCAGCAAGCAGGGAGCGTGCTTTTAAATTGGGAGGGCGGCGGCCTCCACACCAGGGGGTCCCGTAAGACCAAAGTGGAAAGTTACCAGCTTGGAGAGGGTTTTGGTAGAGACTAATCAAATTGAATCTGGATCCCATGTTTGTTGAGGTTCTAAGGTCAGAATTCAATCAATGCAACACGTACAATTGAATACCTCAAATGAAATGTTACCTAGCTTACACTGTTAAAACGTGCATACACATGAAAGTTTAGTGGAGAATCTGCCACTGCAATGGAACATTTTCATGACATTTTATGGAGTCAACATTTCACAAATCGCAAACATAACATTTCATAATTCATTGTTCTGTTGCAAAATAAGAAAGTCAAGTTTCTAAGAAGGCTTTTACTGTTCTGACTTGTGTGTGTGCGCGTGTCAGTCAGAACATGTGTGGCTGTTTGTGGGGGATGTTCTTGTCCTCCCCACCCCCCACGGTGGCATGTCCAGGACACAGGAGTGGAATTCCTTTGGAACTGAGGTTGCAAAAAGTTACAACCGGCCGATCATCGTTATAATAATAATAAAAACACTTAAAGACGAGTCCGTAATCAAAGGTATAAGAAAAAAGCAAAGTTTTTAACCTGGATTTAAAAGCATTTCCACTTGGGGCTGACTTCACTTCTGTTGGTAGCCTATTGCATCTGTGTGCAGCATAATAGCTAAATGCAGCTTCACCATGTTTGCTTCGAACTCTGGGTTCCACTAGTTGGCCCAAGTCTGTAGATCTCAGAGCCCTGCTGGGTTTGTACTCAATCAGCATTTCTTGGATATATTCAGGACCCAAACCATTTAGTGATTTATAGACGAGTATCAGAACTTTAAAATCGATTCTACAGCTGACTGGGAGCCAGTGTAAATCCTTAAGTACTGGAGTAATATGTTCTGATCTCTTTGTTTTGGTCAGAACTCGAGCTGCAGCGTTCTGAATGAGCTGCAATTGTCTCAGCGCCATCAACAAACAGCCAAGACAAGAGAGTCGCCAGACACACCGGTGCGCGCCATCTTCCATCCATCCATTTTCTTGACCGCTTATTCCTCACAAGGGTCACGGGGGGTGCTGGCGCCTATCTCAGTTGGCTCTGGGCAGTAGGCAGGGGACACCCTGGACTGGTTGCCAGCCAATCGCATGGCACACAGAGATGAACAACCATCCACACGCACAAGCACACCTAGGGACAATTCGGAGCGCCCAATTAACCTGGTCAGGTCTGATTCTATTAGTACCCCAAGATTTCGAACTTGGTCTTTAGTTTCTAAAGACAGTGACTCAAGCTGTTTTTTAACAGCAATCCTCTTTTCTTTATTGCCGAAAACAATGAGCTCCATTTTATTTTCGTTCAGCTGAAAGAAATTTTGGTTCATCCAGTTGTTAATTTGCTCTAGAGAATGACGCAATACGTTAATAGAACTGCTGTCATTTGGGGACATTGATAAATACAATTGTGTGTCATCTGCATACCTATGATAGTCAACATCGGCGTTCTGAAGCATTTGACCCAAAGGTAACATATACAGACTGAACAACAGGGGTCCAAGGACTGACCCTTGAGGAACCCCACATGTCATGGCCTTTCGATCAGATTCAAAATTTCCAATAGTCACAAAGTAACTCCTTTCCTCCAAATAGGACCTGAACCATTTAAGGACTGTTCCATTTAATCCCACCCAAGTTTCCAGCCTGTCTAACAGTAAATTATGATCAATCGTGTCAAATGCTGCACTGAGGTCCAACAAGACGAGCACTGATACCATCCCTGCATCACTGCTCAATCTTATATCGTTCAGTACTCTAATCAGAGCTGTTTCTGTACTGTGATGAGGTCGGAAACCTGACTGGAATTTATCCAAAAGTCCAACTATTTTAGTTACGAAGGGAAGGTTTGCGATTGGTCTATAATTTGCTAGCAGGGAGACATCCAGTGTTCTCTTTTTTAGAATGGGCTTAACGGCGGCTACTTTTAGAGTTTTAGGAAGCTCACCTGATTGAAGTGAGCAATTAATTATTTGTTGTAAATCGATCTGAACAGATTTCACAATGGTTTTGAAATAGCCAGATGGTATTGAGTCAAGACAGCTCGTGGAAGGTTTCAATTGCTGAACCAAGTCTACTACAGTATTTTGATCCACTGAGTCAAATTCTGTCATGGTAATTAAATTATTCCTAGGTGGTTTTAAGTGCTGCATCATTTTGTTATTTTGCTGGTTTGTAACAATGTTTGACCTGATGGCTTGCACTTTTTCACTAAAGTAGCAGGCAAATTCATTGCATTTATCTGTTGAGAGGAGTTCTGGCGCTGTTTGATTTGGGGGATTTGTAAGTTTGTCAACCACGGCAAATAGCGTGAGTGTATTGTTGAGGTTCCTACTAATAATTTCAGAAAAGTGTTGTCTAGCTATTACTAACTCTTGGTTAAAATGACAAAGACATTGTCTGTACAGGTCAAAATGAACTTGGAGTTTAGTTTTTCTCCACTTTCGCTCTGCTTTTCTGCATTTAGATTTCAAAGTCATTATGTTGGTAGCACACCTCCAAGGTGTTTTAGTTCGGGATGAAATGGTCTTAGTTTTAAAAGGAGCAATAGCATCCAAAACATTAGAGATTTTTTAGGTGAATTCATCCAGAAGTTCATCAACGGTCTCTGCATTTACAGTTGGTGATGCAGCCATTAATTCCATAAACATGTTGCTTGTATTCTCATTTATGTACCTTTTTTTTTAATAGAGACAGTAGTTGTTTGAGCTTCTGGGATTGTTTGTAATTCAAAAAACACACAGGAATGATCTGAAATAGCCAGATCTTTCACCTCAACAGATAAAATGTCAACACCTCTAGAGATGACGAGATCAAGAATGTGACCTTGATTGTGTGTTGGACCTTTTACATGTTGTGAGAGACTAAAAGTATCAAGTATATCACAAAATTCTTTGGTATTTTTATCCAAGTTGTTGTCAACATGAATGTTAAAGTCTCCAGTTAAGACCAGATAGTCATAGTCGGTACAAATTACTGACAGCATTTCTTCAAATTCCTCCATGAATCTGCCTTTTTGTTTGGGAGGTCTATAAATTATGACAATGACGATGTTTGGTTCACCTTTTATCAAAAGACTAACATATTCAAATGAATTAAAGCTTCCCAATGAAATTTCTTTACACTGAAATAGAGATTTAAAAATGGCAGCAAGTCCACCACCTTTTTTGCCATTACGACATTTGTTCATGAAACTAAAATTTGTTGGTGTTGCCTCATTGAGAACAGTGTTGCAGGAACCTTCTGTTAGCCATGTTTCACTGAGGAGAAATAAGTCAAGATCATATGTCATAACAATGTCATGAATCAACAATGATTTGTTAACTAGTGATCTTGTATTTAGTAGTGCTCGTTTCACAGTGGTAATCGGAGACGCTGGTTTAGTCAGAGGTTGACAAGCTGTACTGACTAGGTTTGTAGCTTCTGACTTATTTCTTCTCATTTCTTTTGCCAACTTTCTATTTCTTGTAATCACAGGAATGCCAAGAGGCACACATATTAGCCAATTAGCTCATGTATTGTGATTTTGAATGGCAGTGTGTTGCTATGGCAAACATGTGACCTTATGTCAGATTGTTGTGTCTTATGCAGGTGAATCGTGTTCAGTGCATTTAAAAAGTGCCATTTTGAATTGGAAAATGTGTGTAAAGCAGAAAATGTGTTAAAAGGTTTGGAGACTTGAGAAGAGGTCTTGCTCTCTGTGTGCCAGTTTAAAACTCATTAACTGCCAGCCATTTGAGACAATTTCAAAATTTTTAATACCTATGTGATATTACGTTCAATAATTATATATAAACCGAATCTACCAAATAACAGAATAGACTCCCTACATTTTGTCCTGTCCCGTTCTTTTATAATTGACAGTAGAAAAATGTAGGTTTGCCAAAATACAGCCATTTCTCCCATGGACTCTGAAACTGTGTTTATTTCATATAAAATGGGGCAATGATGTCATCTACCGGTGGTTGGGCATCAGTAAAGTTGTTTCCAAGTTTGACATTTACTGTGGAGCATAGTCAGATTAGCCTCCATTTATCCCCACTCTAAAAAATACAATTGACAAGTATACTTGTCAAAGGCAGTGAATGAGTTAAATAATTGTGCTATGCAAGTCATTTTTGTGTTTTAGCAATTGGAAAAAAATGTAATTGGAAGGCCTCCCTCAGCATCAATCCATGGTTGATGACATTACCAAATGGTGTTGCACGAATTGTATTTGACAAATATGGTCCTCTTCTTCTTTGAGGACGTTCTCATATTTCAGCTCTTTCTCAACATCTACCTCCTGCTCATCCTCCATGGATTCCCCTCTCACACTCACTCTCTTTTCTTCCTCTGACTTCTTCCATTTTGGTTGAAAGCAGGTGAACTTACCTGCTGCATTTTTGTAGCGTAGCCAAACCGATCAGTCATGTGTTGAAACAGCTAATGTACGTGTGTGTAATCAAATGGTTCATGCGCGTGGTGATTTGTCAGTCAGTGTTTTGGAATTGCAAGGAGGTGACATAATGACATACCTCTGTGTCTAATGTATAAAAGTGTGTTCAGTGTTTCGCAAATCATTATGTGTGTTGTTCTGAAAAAAGTGTGAGGCTGACTTCGTGTTTATAGTGGTGAAAATCTTTTCCAGGGTATTGCTCCTTCAGTGTAAGGTGTAGATAATTATGTCACTTTTGTTTTTAGTGTGTATGCAATCGTAAAAAACTGTAACAGTGGGAAATGTTCAGATTTTTGGATATACTAATATGTTTGATATGTCTCTTTATTATTATTATATTTTTGACAGTTATAAATGTACAAATTTAAAGCATTGTGACCGGATGTGTCACATATGACACAAATCAAGAATAATATGTGGAAGTCGATTTTCCCACACAAAAAAAAAAATGTTCTGTTTGGTCAACAGGACCAATAAATACTCTATTTACAAAGGATCAGAATTTGCTCTCATATATTTCAGAGTTCAGGCTTATTATGGTTAAAGTTTAAAACATAAAAATAAATAAAGTATGAAAAAGCCCACATGTTGCTTGTTTGCATGTCTGTGATTTAAACTGGTGATGCCAGACATGTCTTTGGCGCACATGGGTCAGTTTGTATGTTCACACTGGACTCTGATAGCAACAAAAAACTGTAGTCATGTTTGAAATACAACATGAAAGACCACACACACACAAATTGTAATTGATTTGAGCATTGAGACCTGCAATGTGACTGTGGCCTTAAGCTGAGTAGACAGAAATCACGCAGAAATGTAAGCAGGTGTTGAAAGTGAAGTCATGTCATGATAGCAGATTGGCTCATCAAGGCAGTGATTGGTCAAAGGCTCAACAAGCAAGTGATTGCAGTCAAAGCGTCCCTTGGGCTGAGAACGTAGCGTTAGCGTTGCCCATCTTCTTCTTCATCACTTGCTTTCTACATGAGGTCTTTAGCTGAGGCCAATCCCTCATGCATGAAGAAGGCTGTTTGACTGATACTAGACCTTCGCCAGCCAGCCAATTTTCACCCTCACACAAACACCCCCCCACCCGCTTTCTTGCTGAACACACACACAACATGCGGCAAACGCAGCACATTCTACTCCCAACGTTAATGCCTCAATTCCGCCGCTAAGGTTCGCACGTGCCTAAAGGGGGAGAGCGTTGCAAAAGATCGTCTGAGTAACTTTGTCCTTGGCTCCTTTTGTTCTACTCATATGGTGACTGTGGTTAAATGCAACGCAATCCAAAAATAAATAAATAAATAAATAAATAAATAAATCATCTACACTTGTAATTTTTTTCACTATCACCTCACAAATAGAGCCCCAGTACCATTTTTCATGTGGTACTGTTTCCAAAACATATGACATTGCTGCTCAGAAGATTGCAGCTGCTTGGTCACTTGGTCATTTTCACGGGCCTATTCATATTAACAGACCTACTTTATTACTGGCACTTCCTTTTCAATGAAATTAAAGCAAGATGAAACAAGTGATTTATTCTAAAGCGGTGTCCCATGGGTGCTTATTATTACATTTTCAAGAAGTATTAGAAAAATGCAATGCAGTAGAACACCAATGTGAATACAACAACAATTATTAACATGGTTAAACAAAATGCAGTCTCCAATGAGTTGCATTCTCACTCAATCAAAGTCAGTCTGCATTTTTCCCCTCTGCATTTCACCTTCATCATATTGCCACATTTTTTTTTCTATTACCTGTGTTGGGACAGTGATAAGACAGTGTCTGAGTGAGAGCGAGAGAATGAGCAGAAAAGACCTTGGTTGAAAGCAAAGGACATCGGACGAGGCCTCAAGAAACTGAGTGAGGGGGAAAACCTTGACTTTGACAGTTTGGTAGAGACCTAAAAAACATCAGCAAAATAACTGAGTCCAAGTTGAGTGAGTGAGGCTAAGTTCAGTTCTTGTGTCAAGATAAACAAGCAAACACAAATATGGCACTCTTAACAGTTCAATCTTAGCAGAGGCGTGCACTCCTCCACTTAGTGCAATTAGCTTTTTCTTTTTTTTTTCTTTTTTTTTTTAAATGTGGTGACACAACTTTTTGAGTGAGTGGGAGCTTTCATGTTCTTTTCTTTTTATGTTTATGCTTGAATATCCCCTTAAAGGATATAATTAGAACATTAATTTACATTAATAAATTATATTATATTGGCTGGCGACCAGTTCAGTGTGTACCCCGCCTACTGCCCATAGCCAGCTGAGATAGGCTCCAGCACCCCCTGCGACCCTTGTGAGGAGCAAGCGGTTCAGAAAATGGATGGCTGGATGGATAGATGGATGGAAATTATATTATAAATTAACATTAAAAAAAAAAAGTCTCATTTTGGCCGAGTGTACAATGCTGATTTCCTTCATTTGCTATTCTTACCGTCAGGCTTTTAAAGTGGGAGAATTCTCACTGTAAAATATAATTAAGGTGAAAGAAAGCACGGAATGGCTCGTTCCTGTGTAAAACAGCAGCACGACAGCTTGTAATACAAGTTTGTGGAGCGCATGCAGTATGGCGCATGAAGCAAAAGCAGTGGGAGAGACGAAAATATAGTCTCCCTCTGGGAAAAAGTCCCTTTAATGAAATGCTGGAGATGAGTTGATGTGTAGATGGAAAAGTGAGAGGAAGTGGCGGGCCAGAAAGTGATTATAGGGGATGTCTTTTCACTCTCTTTACTTTGTAGCTCATAACGCTCACAATTCTGTCAATCGGATGTGTGTACGTGTGTGTGTTTATGTATATTGTGTCTGTTCAAAATGCAAAGTATGTATTTGAATGCATGAAGGCAGACAGTACACAATATGACCTTTTAGTGCATATGATTTGAATAGTCTATTAGCCTCCTCCTTAATTGATCTATGGCACTCTACATTAATCTCCTGGTGTGCAAGCTGTGCCAATGTGGAGGTCACGGTCATGTTGAAGGCCGTCACATGCTTATGACATCAGGAATCGCCTGATGAAAAAAAAAAAAATATATATATATATATATTACTTTGGGTTTCACCACTTTGTTACTTCAAAATGAAAAGGTTGTTTTCAAGGGACCACATCAGTCAGGATCATCACTTTTCCCTCACATCACATGTCATCACTGTCAATTTCAGCTTATTCAACTCCTCATTCCAACCTACAAAGCTGTCCAAAACCAGTCATCCTCATAGACCTCCGCCACCATTGCCAAACTTCATACAAAAGCCTCCACCCCTCTGACACGAGACTCCTTCCACCCCCGGCAAAAGAGAAAACACTAAGGGGCATATTGACTAAGAATGCGCTGCGTCCGGTAATAGCGCGAAACATTGCACCACCACTGCACCCGCAGTCTGCGCCCAGTTACCCACCTATTCACTAAGGATATTGCTCTAATCATATACTGGCGCAAACACGGCCACAAAACTGACAGCTTGGAGCAAATTTGCACCTGATTTACCACACATGGCAATGGATTTGCGCCAAGAACATGGTTGTTATTAGGGGTGTGAATTGCCTAGTACCTGACGATTCGATTCGTATCACGATTCACAGGTCATTCTTAGTGAATATGCCCCTTCGTGACAGATTTCCCCAATTTTAGTGAATTAGGAGCTCCCGGATTGCTCCATTTTTACCGGTTAGCGCCGTGCAAAGGAGATGCAAACCTTTAGTGCAGTGGTGTCAAACATACGGCCCGCGGGCCGGATCAGGCCTGCAAAGGGGTTTGATCTGGCCCGGGAAATGATTTTGTAAAGTAAAAAAATAAAATAAAATTGTTATGTTGAACTAATTAATCAGCCGTCGACAATCAAAACATAATAAATTTGTACATTCACAAGCAGTCCTCAGATGAGCAATGCAACTTGTACGGGGGAATCGTCCGGGATGTCATTATTTTACACACAACTTAAAGTTACGGTTTGTTAAATTATTATTATTATTATTATTATTATTAGATTTTTATTTTATATTTTTTTTTTATCATAGACCGATATAAATGTGTTAAATATGACAAGGATTAACATCATAACCTCATTTGCTGCGCCCCGCAATGCATTCTGGGAACAATATATATGCAAAGCAGGTAGATTTAACACGTCCGGAACGTGTACCGCCAAATTGTTGCCGCGTTCCATTTGCATTTGTGTTATTTTTCGGAACAATATGATGACAGTTCGTAATTTAGGGCTGGTCCACGAAAATCTGCGTATAAATGACGGACATCGTTTTTAAGTTATATACCGTTTTTTCCCGATGCGGCCCACTTGATAAAATATTTTCCTCTATGCGGCCCCTGAGCTAACATGAGTTTGACACCCCTGCTTTAGTGAATAGGCCCCTAAATCTCTCGACCCAACTCTAAAGAACCTCGTCTGGATAGATTTGAGTTCTCACTAACAGGGCCAATGGAGTCACTTGATTTGCTTAGACTTAGACTTGGACTTAGACTTGACTTTATTGATCTCTTTGGGATGGCTCCCTCTGGGAAATTTATATTTCCAGCAGCAATAAGAACAGATAATAAAATAAAATAAATAATTCAATCAATCAATAAATAAGGTTATTACACCAGAGATTGAATTGATAATAATAATAATAATAATAATAATAATAATAATAAAATTAATAATTAAAAAAAAGGTTGTTCTGACAAGCCACTTGTTGCATTTTTGAAATCATTGAGAGTTGCAGATTACACTGGGCTAAATATCTAATAAAGATATACATTAATTTGGGGGATTGGTAGTGCTGTGTTGACAGATGGTCTATTAATGTTTATTCAGCATCAGGACGACAGATTATTAACTTACTTGCCGGCGGTATGCATGATTTTTTTTCCTTCTTTCCAAATTTCCAAATGTAGAATGGCATGAGTTGAGGAGTCCAGATGATAAATGATCGACCTGTGCCTGGCAAAGAAGTAGAAAAAGAGCCTGGTAGTAGAAATATTGTGCAATGGAAAACAGGCTTTGCTGAATATGCCAATCGGCATACGATATTGATGCTTGAGGGAAATCGGTCTTTCTTGTCACAGTAAGCAGTTGGGGGTTCAGTTTCTTGCGCACGTTTCACATCAGTGCTTGGGAACCAGACTGGCCTCTGTCCAGCAATCATTCCCAATTCAATTAAATGTTCTCTGAGGTGGGTCTCCCCCACCCTCCTGCTCCCCATACCAAGTCCGTTCAAATTGTGTTTCTGCCATCATTTATGCTGCAAGGGCACAGTGAAGACTCAGAGAAGAGGGCCTTCCCCCAAATGTCAAATGATCAGTCATATGTGTTTATTTTTTTACTACACCATACTTCCGATACAGGATAAGATTCTTTGGTTTATTTAATTTGTCATGTAGTATTATTCTTAACTCTGAGAACAAGACAAGAGCAAAGTTAGCAAAAAAAGACATGACAGTAAACAATTCTTGAGTAAATAAATGTTGACAACATAAAAGATCGAGGAACAGGCGATAGAATGAAAAAACTGCTGTAGCGAGAGAGAGCGAAAGAGATGAGTTGAGAGAAGAGATGACACGTTGCTGTATATAAAGGTGGCAACAGCTGGTATAATCTGCTGTTGTCAGGGAACTCCTGGTGCTGGAACACTTAAGATCCCTGCCAATGCATTCTGGAATAGCTTGGAATATAACAGCCTGAGCAATTGGCTGGACAGCAAAGGCTAAAGAAAGACCCAATGCAGGGGCTGGGCTGGGATTTTATCGAGGGAAGCAGCTCAGATGTCACTGAGGGAAACTGGGTTGGAGTGTTACATCGATGAGTGAAAACCTCTGAGGGACCCTGCTTGTGACAGTGTCACCTTCCGCTTAGGTAACTATTGGCCATGACTATACAAATAGCCTTGAACACCTGTCTCCACCATCTTCTGATGTGGATAGAGCAATGATTACATTTTGTTTGGGGTATCCCTCTGAGCATGCTTTCTTATTTTTTTTTTAATTGTGTTATAGTATTGTGTAACTTACTGGAAGGGAAACTAGCGTCACAAATTAAATACCTACACATTTAAACAAATTGACAAAAAGATCATTTACACCCAACATGGAAAAAGCTGCAGCATAATCACAGTAAAGAGAAAAAGCTCATCTGCAAATTGTTAAAAATTTAATGGGTATTTTGCACCATTAGTAACCAGATCACTCTTCATGCACATACTTGAAAATCCTCAAAGCAGTCATCTTTCTTGGTAAATAAATAGCCTTTGCCTTCTGGATTCCCTTGACATTCTTACCCACATCACCAATATTGCTGAATCAAGCCTTATGAGCCACTTTGCATTCTCAAATGAGCAGAGCGGCACTTCCCTCGTCCACAACCACATACACGCACACATGCACACTGTGGTATCCGTAAAGACAAATACATGGCTGTTAATAGGATATAGGCGATGTTGACTGGATCATTATGGGCTGTATGACCCTGGCATATAAGTCAATATGTGCAGCATCATCAATTCTGAGTTCATCAGAATATACGATTATAGATCGCAATGACATGGAGCAGTTATAATGACACCACCAGTTGCTTCCCTACCAGAATAACTCAAGAAAAAAAACAATTCAACTGCACTAACTCTAATACCTTTAACTAATGACCACACCAACCGAGACCAGCCTGTCGAACATGAGACAAGACCGTGTAAAAAGAATCAAGACTGATCTCGAAAACTAATAATTTTGCAGTGTAGTATGACGCATTGGACGTAATTCACTTTACATTGATCACACAGACAAATACGAGCCTTTTTTTTTTTTTTTTTTTTTTTTTGTGGCACAAATTTCAAGCTGTTCCAAACAGGAGCCATCAACTGGAGTGGACTGTTCTAAATTGGCTGGGCAGTTTTTTCTGTCACGTGCTGAGTAATGATATTGAGGTCAGTCGCTGGTCAGCCAAATAGTTGTGGCTGAATGACATCTTCCAATCTGTTTTATTGTTCCATCACTATCAGCTAACAGTTTTAGTGAAACAGTGATACAATGAGAGAGACATTTATTCTGCTGTACAGTGTGTGCGGGTGTTTTTATGAATGGTTATCAAAAAAGTATTGAGAAAGTAGCCATGTCTACTGACCTTGTTCACTTCTTTACCCTGATAAAATTATTTGATTTTTGTTTTTGTTTTTACGTGTTTATGAAAAACTTGGGGCTGACACTGCTGTGCCCTTGGTTACAGAGCTGACAGTACTCAGATATTATTTTGGATATTATTTTTCTATTAAATCGGTGCTGAAAATGCATGTTGAAAAGAAAAATGGTCAGCCTGCCTATATTGTAGAGTGGCTGTTGCCTGTGTGACAGATTGAGTCTTCACACAATACCCACACATGGTCCAGTAATATACGATACTAGCCTTTGACCACTCCTCTCTCCCCACCCCTCCCCTGCCTCCTCTCACTCACCTCCTGAAGGTCAGCCCCTGGTGAGTTATCTGCCATTTTGCTGAGTCCACCAAACAGCGGAGCGTCACGACCTGGCCAGCCACTGACGTCCTTAAAGCAAACTGGGAATGACAGCTGTCGCAGGCTCCCCCTTCGCCTCCCGTCTTCACCCAGTTTTCCTCACCTGCGCCGCCCACCCACTCAACCCCATTTTGTGTTGATTTATGGTTTATTGTTCCTTATCGAGTTTCAAGGTTGCCGCAGCTAAGGAAGGCCCAAGAGAGGGGTGTCGAGACTGCTCCTGCTGAGGGCCATGATGGACATCATCAGACACCTAATCTTCAGTCACATGTTTTTTTCTTAATTGAAAACACACACACACACACCTCCACACGCCCACACACACATACAAAGCTCTAAAGCTTAACTGTGCAGTCATGGTATCTTGTTTATTTTCCAGATTTGATATTAAAGAAAAGAAACTCAGTCCCTCAGAAATTGTCTGTGTGAATGCTGAGCGTTGCAATCGTTAAACTGAAATGCAATAGAAAGAAATGCATTGATGACTACAATGGTGATTACCATATTGCAGTGTATTGCAGAAATCCCCAGATAGCATGCATGCAAATACTGTCGGCACTTTTCGGGCAGCAGGCTACACAGATGAGATTGCAATCAATCAGCAATTTGACTGGATGTTACTACTTAGTGTTATGCTGTGATTATTTGTGCTTTTAATTTATTTTCAGAAATGGGAAAACCAGCTCAAGAAAGTAAAAAAAACCCTGCCAGTTTGGCTTTAACCACAGGTGCTACTCGTAATGACCTCGTTTACCTGCCAGTTGAGGACAAGCACCTGTAGGTAGAGCCAAGCTGTGGCAGGGTTTTTACTTTGTTTTATTTTTTATTTCATGAAAATTTGATGGGGGTTTTGTTGTTGTTGTTGTTGTTGTTGTTGTTGTTGTTGTTGTTGTTTTTACACGATCATTATCTAATTGAGTGAAAAAAGTCCTTGAAGATTAGAAATGGGGATTGGTGAGTACAATGCCAGGTATCAGTGCTGATACCAGCCTTCTTTTCAGGTAGGGGGGGGAGATTCATAATATTCCAATAATTAAAGGTATTATATAAATGTATTTTAAGCCCTTCCACAGTTAACTATTAGGCATATAATAATTAAATATCACCTTTGACACCATGGCGATGTACTTTTTTAAAATGAAATATTAGGTATTTTGCTGGCTATTTTTCTAATGTTCAGTAAAATCCCAACTCCCTCCGTGTGGTTGTCGTGCCCCTCTCCTCCGAGCCGAGCTGCGCGCGCCGCCCACAAAATTCTGGAGCGCTGCATTCGATCAGTCCTCCGAATGGCGTCTTCTTTAAATGTGGAAATTGGATGGATGTCTTCAATAAATATTTGAAACAAAACGTCTCGTTGCCGCAAGAGATCGGCGTGGAGGAGGAGGGGAGGAGAGGGAAAAAGGGAGGGAAGAAGAAAAAAAGCCCTGAATGGGGTGCAAACCCAGTGCCTTCTGCTTAAAGGGTGAGCACACTAACCACTACACCATTCATTCAGCGAAGTTTTACTTGTAGTTTACACAAATGTCAGCCATCTAAAACTGAATTCAAGTGCCAATTGGCATTGCCAATGTGAAGGATAATTGATTGCTTTGAATTCATTTGGACAGAATGCTTAGTAATACTGTTATCACTATCTTGCAAACATGAAGATCTCAGAGAAAGTGGGCATGTGTTTAGTCTGCAGAGGCAGTGCGGGGGTGGGTCCACACCTTATGACGTCATAGGGTGCACCCGCTTGTTTTCTTGAGTTGGGAGGGGCTGGTGCTTGGAGAGCAGAATGACCTACAATTTCTCATAGAGGGGTGAATGGAGGAAAACAACACTTAGGTGATGTTTTTTTGTGATGAATTGGCATTTTAACACGGCTAAAAGCTCCAAAAAGTTAATTCACGTTAGTGTCCCTTTAAAGCCCCAGTGTGTAGCTCACGACCGCCATCTATCGGTCAAACAAGATAATGCAATGATTTTAAGCACACGAACTACGGCGTCCCAGAGAGACCCTACTTCAACAGCCTACCACCAATTTCACCGGAACAGAACGCAAACAACTTCTGGTATTCCCTCGAGTGATGACGTAAGTGAATTGCATTTGTTAGACATACTGTACAGATCCCTAATATTTGTGATTTAGTAATTTAATTTCAGAATTAATATTTTTGTCGGCATTGTTAGGAAATACTGTACGTCAGCTAATGATATTGGCTATCTATGTTCATATTTGTTAGTGCAACTAAACCATGCAACAGAGAACACACAGTTATGTTATATGTTTTATAGACATGTGGACCATCTCAAAGAGGGCGAGGGAGACGAGGAAGAGAACGCGGAAGTGAACGCGGTGTCTCGTAACGTACAATTATGTCATCATGGAAAAATAATTCCATTCGAGCATGCATGTGAATGGCTCAAAACATACCTTTGCTTGGAATATGTGGTATTTAGATTACATCGTTTGCTGATATGTTTAGTATATCGTACAAAAATAATGGTGTTAACTGAACTACACATCTGCAACTCAGACTCGTAACCCCCCGTGTCTTGTTGCTACTAACCACTCAGAAAAGTGCTGCTTACAAAAACATTTGAAACCCTTTACTCAGATATCGATTTGTCACCATGTTGAACAATTTTACCTAATAAATATCACTTAGCAACTTAATTAGTTTTGATTGAAGATACAACAGCTTCCTTGTACTTTGATGTGCAGGAATTTACATGGCTTTCACAAATAGTCTTGCTCATATAATAATGTACTTCATTGGCTCAGTGACTTTCAGTTCATTGTTTGGTACCTCATCTGACATACAATTGTTACCTTCTTGCAGAGACTCGTACAGGAAATGACCATGGAGGAACATGAAGATATCCAAGTCCAGCTGATAGACTGACACCAAGAAATACTTTTTGACACATTGCTGACACATCAGCACCACCATGATTTCCTGTACCTGGATCCCAGACTGCAGCACCTTGGTGGACTTGTAGCAAATAAGTGACACTTTCCCAGATCCTCGATGACAATACAAAGGTTTTTTACCTGGCATATAATTAGTCCATGTCTGACACTTGTTGTAGTTTGTATAACTTGTATATTGTTGTTGTGTGTTAATTTGTACATTTTGAATAACTAAAAAATACTATTTCCTTTGGCGTCAACATGCAGTGTTCATTCGACACCTAACCTAACACTATTTTACATGACTAGAAATGTAAAACATCAAAAGCCTGGAGAATTATTATAAATGCTTGCAATGACAAGGAATTCTTCATTGGCCAATGAATGTAAGGTACAGTACATGAAAATGAATGAATAAAATAAAGTAAAATAAAAGTCTACATGAAATGAACATATTAACTAAAAAAAAAAAAAAAAAATGCTGTTAGAATATAATGAGCTACATGAATTGCAGTTGTTCCAGAAATTTACCAATACGCTGTACATTTCAAAATATGGAAAATAGACATACAGGTTTGGGCCAAAAGTAGTGTTACAGAGCAGGTATGTGTTGTACACAGCTAAAATATCTGATTACCTCAATACCATGATGTTTTTGTGTGTGTGTGTGTGTGTGTGTGTGTGTGTGTGTGTGTGTGTGTGTGTGTGTGTGTGTGTGTGTGTGTGTGTGTGTGTGTGTGTGTGTGTGTGTGTGTGTGTGTGTGTGCTGACATTGTCCCCCATTAACATTGCAACATTCCTCAAACTCTCCCGAACACAGTAAGATCTGTAACACTACTTTTCGCCTACTCTATGATGTTATTGGGGCAAAATTAAGGAAGGCTTGTCCATTGATTGTGTGAACAGACTGCAGTAAAAATGAAGTCACTTCAATGTTTGCTGGTTTTATTAAGTTTGACATGCTCCTTGACTGCACAAGTACATGTTATGGAGTGAGGGCATGTTCCCACCAACGATGATATCATATTCTTCAAAGGCTTGCTGAGAAAAGTGAGGGAGGAGTCACTCCATGGCTTCAGACACCTGGTCAGCAGGTCCTGTGTAAAACAAGTGGTGCTTGTACATGTGACCATTCCGTATTGCTTCACACAAAAAGTTCATGTAGTGTGTAATACCGTCCATATGTAAATGACAATACAAGACGTCGGCTGACTTCAGTTTGTTGCAGCTCAGATATGGTAGGTGGAGATATGGTGGTACAACACCGAAGCCTTCTGGGGTCCTCCATTCAAGTGTCCTCATTCGGGGCATTCCAATATGGCTGCTGACTCTCCCCTTGATATTTTTTTTTTCTTGCAGGTCGGTGATGTATTTAAACGGTGCATGAATGCTTGTATACATCAGAATATGGTTCTGGAAGCCCTCAAGTTTGGCTGTTGATCTAGTGTGACACAAACAAAAACAAAATTATAAAATAAAATAAAATAATTGATGATACTACTATATGTCACCAACTTTCCAACAAAGCCCCCAAAATAGAGGTAAGATCTTTAGTTTTTGGGCCCAAAACATTGTATTAGCTAGATAAAAGTAACTTGACTGCATAGAATATGCAAAGGCTGCTTGCTTGTCGAATTTCCGTGGAAAATGTAGCAGCCTGTAAATTCTTGTGCACCCAATTACACAATGGACCAGTACACACTTGAGTGAGAGAGTTCAGACTCTAGCAGTGCTTACGGTACAGCCAGCATTTAAGTCCAGAAAGTTATTCCCTGCCGAAAATTAATTTCGAGAACACTATTTTCACCAACCACAACGAAAATAATTTTCAACTCCTCCACTAATACAGTATGCTTTAGATTCTCCATTGAAGTTATGGGCAAATATACCTCCGAAATCACAGTTACATTACATTACACAATAACTTGCGCATTTACTCTAAATATAACGTGCCAGCGGGAATCTTTTTTTTTTTTTTCAAAGCAAGTAGCTTCATAACGAAATCGTTCGAGTGGTGCGGAGTTGCTAATCAACAGCTACAGTGATCGTAAAACAAAGGTACGAACATCGTATTAATTAGTACGGTGTATACTTTTTCTCTCGCTCTCAAAACATAAACACAAATGTACTCTTACTTACCGGTCAAGTAGAAAGCAGTCGAAGGCACCGGCACGTCCCAAACCTAGTCTGTTCCTCATTTCTCTCCATCTGGCAAATGCGGCTACAATATAAACTCTTGTTTTGTCGCGCTGAAATAAAATAAATTCCCAAAGCAATTGTGATAATGCTTAATAATGCTCTCTTCGGGGACCGGAAACTCTTCTTCTTCGTGTACATGCGGTCGCCATAAAAAAACGGAAGTGCGTCTGCAAAGGAGTTCCAAAAACGCGTTAAGAAATGGAGCGCTGAAATTTGTCGTTGACGGCACCCGTAGCAGAAAGATGGCGGCGAAACATGGCGGACACTAGAAGCCGCGGCCCGGACATGTAAGATAATTTGCGATTTCTAGACTAACCGTTATATTTAAAAAAAAGTACGTTTATGCGATACAACATATCTTTTTACATACTACTAACACAAACAATTGTTTTTTTTTTCCGAATGATTTATTGTTTCACCACTAGATGCCACTGTATAATACTGAGTGTACCTTTAAGTTTATTTTTTGAGAATAAAAGATGTAATATTGTGATCTTAAATCAAAATGTGTAGTGGTGCTATCCCTGTCCAATGAAAAGCATATATCACTATTTTTTCTTCATTTTGTCTGACAAATAACATATGTTTTTAATCACTGTGATTCTGCAATTTTATCCATCCATCCATCCATCCATTTTCTTGACCGCTTATTCCTCACAAGGGTCGCGGGGGGTGTTGGCGCCTATCTCAGCTGGCTCTGGGCAGTAGGCGGGGGACACCCTGGACTGGTTGCCAGCCAATCGCAGGGCACACAGAGATGAGCGCCCAATTAACCTGCCATGCATGTCTTTGGAACGTGGGAGGAGACCGAAGAACCCGGGGAAGACCCACGCAGGCATGGGGAGAACATGCAAACTCCACCCAGGAAGGCCGGAGCCTGGACTCGAACCGGAGTCCTCAGAACTGGGAGGCGGACGTGCTAACCACTCGGTCACCGTGCCGCTTCTGCAATTTTATGTTTTAGTAATATGAATTCCACAACAACTTATTTTTGCAAGTTCATAATTATTCAAATCCTAGAGATAAACACTTTAGCTTCTGTGGGTGGGAGTACTACATTGGCACTGGACTCCCAGCTTCAAAACTCACCTTTATTTTCCCCTTATTAATAACTGCCCTGTGATTGACTAGCGTCCAGTTTAGTCTAGGGTGCACTCCATCTTTTGCCCAAAGTCATCTGGGATAGAAAACAGATTAAATTCATCTATATGACCCCGAGCCCCTGCTGTGGTAGCCTACAATAATAGTTGACCAGGCAATATAGCTCTTATGCCCTGCCTGTTCATTGTTACCAGTGGCTTAACAGTAAATTACACTTTACCCGACAGTAGGGGGTGTCCTGGAGCAAATCAAACAAATTGTTCTTGCTGCTCCTTTAAGGCGAGAGCAAGTCCAACGAGTGGGGGAAAAAAAAGAGCATTAAAACAAAAATCGCATACTCACTGCAGCAAATGTGAAGCGGTCAATCCATCACACGGTTCCCAGGGGGGAAACGGTCACGTAAATAGAAATTAGAGGGACAGTAAGCTGCAGTTATTGGTCTTTCTAGAAGGCGAACGAACAGTGGGTGTGTGTGTAAAAGATGGCCTTACTTATTCAGCAGTTTCACATTGAGCCCAATTCGCTAGGAGAGCAATGGCCAGGGAAAGCAGGTTGGGGGGGGGGGGGCACTCCTTAACCATCATTGAAACGTAAAAGTACCCACAAAATAACCTCAGTCATTCATAAGGCCTGGAGTCTGAACCTTGATTTTGAATTTTGCTGCGAGTGCAAAAAATAAAAAATAAATAAGAAAAAAGAAAGAAAGAAAGAAAAAATAATGGCTACACAAATAAGTCCTTTGAAGCTAGCTGAACAGAAGGCTTGTCTAGCTTGACATCTTGTGTGACTCCAACAATTTGTAGGACAATACGAGAAAATAGCAGTTTTGTCAATAATGACTATCCATAAAAAGTGGTTACAAAGGGATAAGGATGCAACTAGCAACAACAGTGACAAAAATTTCCCCATGTCCATATATTCTATAGAGCAAAATTCTCAATGAAATTACATTTAGGATGACTAAATATGGTTACATCTCAACAATTACAATTAAAAAAAAGTGTCACAATTTCCCCATGTGCTATAAACCAACTACACCTACAAATTGTTTATTATAATTGAATGTTTTTTAATCCACTGCCAAATAATGTCAAATAAATCAGGTTCCGTTCATGTCATGGGAAATGTGTTAAGCCATTCAAACACACATGCACAACGAAAAGAAACACCAGGAAAGCAATCAATTATCCTATCAAGGCTCATCATATTAGCAGCTGTCACATATTTGTATAACATGTATTATCTAAATGGATTGCTAAGTGTATTGCTGATACCAAATATAACTGTAACATGAATCTCTGGTGCTTTATTACAAATGTGTGTTTTTTCCCATATGGTGTAGTTAAAGCTCTATGTAAAAAGCAGTCCAATTACCTTTTTTTTTCTTTTTATTTTTTTTTATTAATGTGTGGTGACATCATCTTTGAAATACAAGAAATGATTTATTTATTTTTAAACGTAATTAATATAATGGACACCTAACTATATAGCAATAGTAAAGATGATAAATGGCAAGCTCTTCAAACTTTTCACATGACGATGTCAAAAATAATATGAATTAAGCCTGATTTAACTTTCCAAGTGCATGGCCTTCATTAAAAATATTGTAGTACTGAGAGAACAAAGGGTTCGGAGAGGCCCCCTTTCAAAACAAAGGCCCCAGTATGGATACACTTAGAATTTATTTGTTTTCTCACAAATCAGCAATCTAATCTAAGAAATTAGATGTGTTCTCGTGCCAAATCTCTGAACCTAGACATCAGCATCAGCAGTCCAGTGAGCGATTTATGACGGCCAGAAGAAGAATGGCCTCTTGCGTGGTGATAGCACCGTGAAGCCTCACGGCCCCGAAAGCTCGGAGGCAGAAATGGAAGATGGGAAGAAAGAAGGGGGAGTGGGGAAACACTCAAAGAGATTAAACGCGATAGTATGACGAGGAGAGTGAGAGAGGGGGTGTGTGTGTGCGTGTGTCAGACAATCCATTATGGATTAGTTATGGGTTGCCCCTGTTTTTATGATATATGCAATATATTGTATATAACCGATCATTAATGGACACGTGGAGGTCTTCATATGCATTCAATGAGAAGCACATCACTCTACTGTCAGCGCTTACTAAGCCGTGTAGCCTTCAGCGTTACAGAGCCAGGAATGATGTTGAACTACACAGTGCAACTTAAGTCAAACATTCTATTCCAGGAAGTATTCTATAAGTCTATACTTCCAAGTCCATAGAGAAATTCTTGCTCAACTGCTGCAGCGGAAGATTTCCATAACGATGCTTAAAAGTTGGCAATGTGAATCAAATTGTTTTGAGTGTGAGTTGGAGCCTATCACAGCTGTTTCTGTGTGAGGTAGGGTACACTCTGATGGGAGGAAGCTGGAGTACCCTAAGAAAACCCATACAAACACTTGGAGAAAATGAAAAGTCATGAAAAGTTTGCACATGGACACATGACCGAGGGTGGAAGGCGGTCTCCAAGTGCCAACATCAGTGCCCGTGGAGATCATCTTGTAGTTTATTTTACTGTAAATGTACGTAGCACATGGTAATCTCTTACATGGACTCCAGTGAGCCGTTCCATTGTAGCTCACATAACTCTCTCTACAATGAAATTAATAAGGGGAGACACTTTGATGTGTTGTGTATAGTCATATGTTCAAATGCAAATAAAGTTAAAGAACAGTTACAAGTAAGAACAAAGTGAAATTCAAGTCAACACAGACCCAAGTAAGTTTGGAAAAAATGAATTTGTATGTTGTTGTGTTGTGTATTAGTGATGCAGGTAACGTATTGCCAAACACAAGCAAGAAGTATGGTGGATCTGGGTAAAAAAAAAAAAAAAAAGCTCAGTATTGGCGTAGGAAACAAAGGGAGTGTAACAGATTCAAACACAAAGTCTGTTAGCCGCATGCAACATTTCATCTTCATACAAAAGGTGAGGGAGCTTCTTTACCAGTGAGTGATGAAAAAGTAAAAATATAGATTTAAAAAAATATTTATATGATGAATAGGTTTGGGAGACACTATATCAACTTGAGCTCAGCTAAAGTGTGATTGGTACTAAAAAAAAACATTGGAAAATAAGACGAGTCACCTTCCAAAAGCGACTCAAGTTGACTGTACATTGTTAGCTTTAAGGCTATTGCACTCTGTGACACGTCATACAGCGGAGACCCAGAGGTTTTTCAATTATGCCAACCAATTTGGAATAATGTAAGTGTGACCTGCAGCCATTTATGATGAAGGCATTACTACAGGGGAAGAAAAGACTGAGTGCAGACGGAGGCAAAATGCAGAGCAGGGTGTTTTTTTTTTTACCCTTGGATTGCCCTAATTATACAGAGCATTGATTTTACAATGCATCCATGGATTGATTAGAAGAGCTATGCACCTCCCCTAAGGAAGGAGGGCTTCACTCTCTCTCTGCTCCATTCTCTTCTAATTGCACCCGCCGCCCTCTTTTTCTTACCTTCTCTTACATTTTCGCTCTTGTCCTCCAAGAGTAACACAGAAGCACGTTTTGATGTATCTTTTACGTTCAATCTTTTATGCTTCCAAGTCAAATTTAGAAGTGCAATGTGTGTTTGGTCGCCAGTGGACTGATCGGCTGGAGCAAAAGTGTGGGGTGGCGCTTCATTAATGAGATCATTAAAAGTGGGAGATTGCCATTTTCCCAAAACTTTTTGTCACATTTGTTGAAACTTTCAGTCTGACCTGACATTAGTAAATTCATCTAATGATCTGTGGAACAATCCGCCCATTCTGGCCCCAATTTATTGAATCTTATAGGATTTTTAAGAACCCACCACACCCAAAGAAAAACAACCTGTCAGAGACCGAATGCATGACTCAATCATTTGGCAGTCATCTGTCACAAATGAAGTGAAGTGACACTGAAATTTTGTCAGCGGTTTTGAAAACTGCAAACTCACCAATAAGACACCAATGACGCACCGATGTGCTTCATTCATATTCATATTTGAACACTAACAAGCGGCCAGGGCCCGGTTGTTCAAAACTCGGTTATAGCTTTAACCATTGGTTAAGTAGATTTAACCGACCGTTAACTTTAGCAGCACTGTTATCTTGTTGTTCAAAACTCTGTTAACTTTCTGTTAAAGTTAACACACCTAAGGACCGCCGCTAACTTTTTAACAGTGTGGTTAACTCCGTGTTCGTGGCTAATGCTACCTTAATGATGTCCACTGAGGGCACGAAAGAGAGTCTATCGAGGTCTTGACTTTGACATTGGTGATTATTCTGATGAAGAGTTAAGCACATGTTACCTCTTAGCAGTAATAAAATTCAAAGTCTCATGCTGAGTCAAAAGAGAAAGAATAAAAATGTGTTTTTTAAGACAAGTTCTAAAACTGGACAGAAAGAAAACGATGAATTAAAAGATGAATTAAAAATAAATAAATAATGTCACAAAAACAACTAAATTACTAATTAACCATTGACTGATTAACGTTTTTTTCGTCAGCAGAAAACTTTTTCTTTTTTTTCCCGTTGAGTGCCAGCGGTCATTTGGATAGTATCCATTGCTTTCGCCGACCCGGAAGTAAACAAAAAGAGGAATTGTGGGATACATCGGTGCTAACCAGTGACGTAAACGACACGGTTAACTTTGACTTTGCCGTTAACAAACGGCGTGACTGACCATGTTTTGAACAACGCATATTTAGAGGCCGGTTAGTTAACAGTGGGTTAAGAATTTAACGAGTGGTATGGGGTCAAACAGTGGTTAAAATAAGCAAGAATTGAACAACCGGGCCCAGGTTGAAATTTAGAGACTTCTTTTTTTTTTTTTTTTTTTTTTTTTTTTTCAAAATCATTTTCAAAACAAAGACACGCTTGCTTCCAAAATGAATTTTGTCTCAATGGTGCTCCTGTACAATATATCAATAGATGTGACAGTTCTGGTCCCAAGCCACAATGACAGTTAACACAAAGGGCAAAACTTTTCCACCCTGTCTGTTAGGACTTTCTCCAAAATTGTGGCGTGTAACCAATTGACTTGCTCTGTTTTCCCCAAGAAGTTGTACACTATAATCTTGTTTACTATGTGGTCCCCAAGTCTTTCCAAGTGCTGTATGTTCCTCAGTCATGCTCTCTACCTTCACTCCATTCTCTATTCCTACATTTTCATCTACCAGCCACCCTCCATCCACAGGCGGTCCCTAATCTGCTGGTGTCATAAGGGAAAGGGATATTTCATGGAATGCTGAGATGATGTACATTTTACAAAGAACAGGTGATTATAAAAATACAGTCACACTAAAATGATTAATTGCAGGGGGCAACAGGAAAAAGAAAGCCCCCCCCCCCACAAAAAATAAATAAATAAACAAACAAACAAACAAACAAACAAACAAACAAACAAACAAACAAATAGCATACCTTATAGTGCTGAAACGGAGAGACGTGTGTGTTTAAAAATCAATTACACAGTAAATATGACACGAGTCAGCAACGACGCCCTCGGGGTAGACAGGATATACGCCCGTGCCTACACATCAGTAAATCTCATCTGCCTACAAATGAATTACTAATTTTATGAACAGGAAAATGTGTGCGTGTGCGTGCGTGTGCATGCACTGTATGTACACAAACCTTAACCCTTTATTATGGGGGACATCATTAATTGTCTCGTGAAGGATTTTCTTCTTTTTCTCGATACAAAAAATGAAGACATATGTTTTTAAAAATGGGAGGGAAAAAATCCTTTACTGGACAATTGGTCATACAGTATTTCAGTTTACATGGAGGCTCATTTTGAGCAAATGTAGCCAACATTTCTCCCAGTCCATCAGCAAGATGAAGGAAACAGTTGTACCTCTAAAAGTTGAATCTCTGATACACGTACATAATACTTACACACTAAAATATCCTATTCACAATTCACGTCACCATTTTTCTGTGGAAATATACAATTTTTGGCTGAAAAGCTTAATTATTTTCTCTTTCTGTTACAATCAAAGGCGCCGCCTAACGTGTTAGATGTCAGTAGAGGAGCAGCTAACACAGTTAGCCACAAGCTGGCAGCCTGCCGGCTGGACGATTCCAGTATTGGGATGACAGGCAAGGGAGGCTTTTTGTGTGGTTGATGCTAGGGAATTCAGGGTGGTAAACTTTCCAAGAGGAAGTCCGCACTTTTTGTTCTTTGATGTCGTTTGAGTCTGTCGACTTTTAATAAGGTAGATTTCCGATATGGATCTTGGATGGAATATCATTCCAGATTTTGCAGGGCTACCTGACAAGTGTCTGTAAACTCCAGAGTGATGCGCCAACATCCTGCCGGCGACTTCTCTCTTCCTGCCTTTTCAGCAGCTCTGCATCTGCCCTCAAGTATTCATTTGGGTGGCTAAGGTGGCTTTGGCAGGGCCGCAGTATCGGGTCCTGCCCTAATGAAGAGCATTGATCCTTGTTGGGTTATGAGCAGACTTTAGTGGCTGCACTGAGATGTTAATAAGCCTGGCCTTATTCCGGAGGAACTTTAATTAGCCTGTTGGAAATGTGCTTACTGGGCGTACTGTCACTCTGTTGTGGCCCAACACACACACATAGACACACACGCAAGCAATTGCAGGCAAGGGCAGCATCACAAATGTACTCGCATGCAAATATACACAGTGAACAGTCACTCATTTCATGGGCCACTGAAGTCAAAACAACATTATGCATTTATTCAATTAATAGTTTCATTAGTGAGTTAGAAAGCGTGAAGTCATCTCATCCTCATTTGCTGTCTTCTGTTATTTCTTCATTGCCAACTGCAGAGATGACCAGCACATAAAACCATCTCCTCAACATCAGTCAAGCTGCAAAGCTGGTGAAGTTACAGTATCAACTCTAAGGTCAAACATAATCAGTTGTTTTCAGAATTTACAAACAAATTTTCCCATCGAAAAAAAATGGAGATAATTTAGTATTTTAATTGATGAGGGGGTGTAACGTGATTTTGCTGAGTTTGATTCTGAGCTCTGCAGACACGAACATTACAGTACATGAAATATTTGACCAACAACGGTTCTAGTCAATGTTCGTCTCTGTGTGCCCTGCGATTGGCTGGCAACCAGTCCAGGGTGTCCCCCGCCTACTGCCCAGAGCCACTTGAGATAGGCGCCAGCACCTCCCGCGACCCTTGTGAGGAATAAGCGGTCAAGAAAATGGATGGATGGCTGGATGGATGGCTGGATGGATGGATGGATGGATGGATGGATGGATGGATGGATGGATGGATGGATGGATGGATGGATAGCTCTAGTCAACTAAATAATTATGATTAAGTTGAAGGTTTATTTTTGTTACATTTGAATTGTCATGTTTCATTTTAAAACTACATTATTTAAACATGTTCAACTGCAAAACATGATTTTATATAGTGAAAGCTACACAATCGATTTAGGTTAAGGTAACAGACACCCTGTTTGCTTTTTTTTTTTTTTTTTTTTTTTTTTAGTGCAGTGCGTTTATTTTTATTTAAGTGCACAATATTTTTTACAAGTTTATATTTATCGATAATTTACACATATTACGTCTATTCTTTTATCTAAATGTTATCGGGCAGCGTGGTTCAGTGGTATGATGGTCGTCTCCCAACCCAGAGGTTGTGGGTTTGATCCCATGCCGTTGTGACCGCCTCAAAGTATCCTTGAGCAAGATACTGAACCCCCGATTGCTCCTGATGCTGCATCATCAGTAGGTGAATGGGTAGCCAAAAATGTAAAGCACTTTGAGGGCATTGTAAGGTGGAAAAGCGCTATATGAATGAAGTGCTATTTACCATGGGTGATTGTCATACTTTTTTATTTTACTGAGGTAAAGGATTATTAGAATTAAACAATTTTGGAGGTTAAAAACAAAAACAAAACAAAAAACACAATCTGTCAAATGTTTAACGAATGCATAAATGAAAAAATACCACAGCGACCATAAAAATGTTTATTATGCTCAACTGTGTCATAACATGTAAAACAAAAAAACAGACTAAAATATATATATTTTAGTCTAAAAAAAAGTAACTGTGAGAGAAGTTTTGAAGTCCTCTTGAAAGTTTGTTGTGTCCAAGTTCAGTAAAGAAAAAGTTTACATGTGCTTCAATTTTTCCTTAAAAAATAAATAAACAAACAAACAAATAAATAATAATAATAATAATAATAATAATTATTATTATTATTATTATTAATTACAATCAGTTGTGTTCATAATTTAAAAACAAATTTTCCTATCAGGAAAAAATTTGGATAATTTAATATTTTAATTCAGTTTTGGTGCAGGTGGTGTAACGTGATTTTGGTTAGTTTAATTCTGAGCGCTGCGGACACGAACATTACATACAGGAAATATTTTACCAACAATAGCTCTAGTCAACTAAACAATTATGATTAAGAGAATCCTTCACAACTCTTTTCTGCGGCTGTAAAGGTCATGTGACCTTGCTCTTGAGCAAAGCATACATTTTAATAAACAGCATCTATACTCTATAGTGCACGATGTTTGCATTGCTCTCTCTCTTTGTCTCTCTAGCATGCTCAAATGTCCCTCATCTAAAACCGGCAGTCGTCAAAAAACAGCTTTACAGAGCAAAGCTGAATAGCTCACAGCTGCATTCATTATCAATACATGAAATAAAAAGAGATGTGTTAAAATAACATTAAAATCAATTGCCGGTTTCTAGCAGCAAATAAATTTGTTCTCTTGCTATCTCACATAAGTTGTGACGCACACATGCTGAGAGGGATGCCACAGTACCTCTGAGGTCCACTTGGTTGCTATGCGATGAGAAAGGCATTTGACTTCATTTAGTGAAGAGCTGCCTAATGAGATTATTATATACTGCAAGTACACCACAGTGAAGAACAAACAGATGATGAACACAACCCCCAAAGTTCAACCCCTTTTTGGAAGTAATAAAGATAGCCGGAAGTATTTTTTATTTTATTTTTATTTTAACACCTCAGTCAGTGAGGAATGAGTTAGCGGATGGTGTAATTACATTGCGGACACTGGCATGCACCGATTATACAATTTATTGACGGGTGGGTGTGGTGGAGCAGCCATTCCACCACGCCCTTACCCTGGTGTGACCCCCTCTGAAGCCAGGCCTTGTGGTGGGGCACAGTGACAAAAGCTTGGTGGCATGGGTGTTTCTAGACAAACTGGGGAAGAGCTCAAGCACCCCTAAACTAAATTACAGCACTACTAATATTTTGGATATTATTTACTTTTTTCTTTTTTTTTTCTTTTTTTTTTTTACAGTTTCACTTTTTAAACAAGCTAGAAGTGCCCAACCATACAGTACATGGATGAAATTGACATTTTAACAACAAAAATGTAGCACACCTTTGCCTCAAAAGTGGTTTGTTCCACCTAGTACTTCCCAGCTCTTACTGATCAGTGGACAATCGGCACAGAGCAATACATTGCCTTCCGTTGATATGTAACCATGGTGAATGTACCTGTCTAAAGCCAGGATATGTGGAACATTTCTCAACTTGATAGGTCGGAGTAAGCTGATATTTTTTTTTTTCTCAGTGGGTGACTCTGTTTGAAGTGGAATGAGAGAAGCTTGCTATTGTGTCATGTACATTTGTAGCCTATTAGTATATACATAAGAAAGCTTTTCAACTTTTATGGCAAAATACAGTGCATAGGTGGGATACGAATTGCATGCATTAGTAGTGACACTAATACATTTGAACAAATAAAGACCCGCTCCCACAACAACAGCTTACTCCCAAGAGGTGCCGAGTACTCTCTGCCTTTGGATAAATGCGCCCCTGGCCACTATGAAGATATACAGTACATCTATTTGTAAACAAACGGACCTAAATGCACTTGACCTCATCTGGCTTGACAAATAATCAAGTCTCCATCCAGGCATGAGAACAGAGCATCAATCATTGTCATGTAGAGGTCGGATTTAATAGGCCATTGCAATGGATGAAGTGTTTTAAAACACATACACTTTTGTACATACTATATGATACAATGTTTTACAAGCCTTGTGGTTCAGGAAACCCCTCTGAATTTCGGATACAGTTCAGTAAAAAGTATGAACTATATTGCCCAGGGAGTCTTTCAAGTCAACATCATGGGGAGGCTATTCTAGGAACTAACCTTTATGAGGTCCTTAAACCTCAATCAGAATGTCAAGCATTCATTGCAGCAGTTAATGCAATGCAGTAATTAGAAACATCCCTTCATGAAATTAAGAAAAAAAAAAATAACTACATGGGAATAATTATGTGAAAATGTATCAACCGTTTTGGTTCATTCTGACATTGCATGACACTGCATCATGCATTATTGCACATTGTTAGAAATGTATTATCATTTACTTTGACTACTATGACTACATACTTAAGGGTGTTAAAATGACTTTAAACCCAATTTGATATAAAACTTCTCATGCTTCTTGTATTGCTTGCGTGTCTGTGTTGATGTATCTAATATATTGTTTATAACTTACTGTATAAGTAGATCTAGAAATGTCAAATAGAGTTGGAATTGGATCTGAGCTCAGCGTCCTCAGAAGACACAATAAATGACATGACTGCATCTTAAACCGAAAGTACAGTCGACGCAGTGCAGATGGAATCTATAGCCCACTGGTGAGAAAGTCCATACTGCTCCCCTCTGGTTGATGCGTGTCCTGCACCTATAGGCCTTCCTGCAGCATCAGAGTAGAAGCTCAGTATTGTGTTTAAGGAGAGGGGCAGTGGTGGCAAAACTAAACTTAGAAGATACTTAACGTAGAAAAACACCTCTGCACACAAAATGATAATAATAATTCCACTCTTTTATTGCATATGGAACTTAAGAACAAAATTATGTATGTCACATGTTATTTTGAAGTTAGCTCATGTTTATGCTAGCAAACCATTTTCCATAGCTTTGTTATAACATTGTGACTGGACGAACAAGGCTAAAATATAACTGAAAAGATATAGGTACTGTACTTTATATGTACTGTATAATCATCAACGATTCTCTTAAATAAAGCCATTTATGGGGGATATCCTGCTTGCTATCCATCATACACTGCAAGTAGAAGATCTTAATCAAGATCTCAATCCCAATTGACTCTCTCTCTATTTCGATGTCTTTTTGACATCGTGAAAAAGTAACCAGCCCATTTTGGTAAAATAATGAGTATTACATACATATATCTTTTTTCAAATGTAGGCGGGAAAGGGGAATAAAGTCAGAAAAATACATACTGAAAATACATACAAGTAAATGACTGACTGACCAATCCACCACTCACTATGCGGCTTGTCATCATATAGGTCGCAGGTGAGCTTTCGTGTATTCCAGCTGACTTTGGACAAACAAGCATTCTCACCCACTCACTTAGACTCACACCTACTGACAATTTAAAGTCCACATACGCAACATGCATGTTTTTGGAATGTGAGAGGAAGCCTACTCGAAAATGGAGGCAAACTAAAGAATGTTGAAAGCAAACTTTGCACTTGGATATTTTGTGGTGTGAGCAATTGTGCAATATGTGCTGGAGGTACAAAGCAATGCTGACACAGGTGGTCGGTAGCTCTTGTGTAACCTCAGCTAATTAGAGATTAGATTAGTGAGAAACTCTGCAAACAAGCTAATGTCACATTTGTTTTTCCCATAAATACATTTCGATTTTTAGAGATATTGTGTATAATATTATGCATTACATTTTGTCTATTTTTAACGACAACTTTTTAAAGTCTGAATGGCGCTTTCAAGGCCAGTTAGTGGGCTATTGCAAGTATTTCCCCACTTCACTATCAGCATCGTGTGTACACATGTGGATGCATGGCATGTGTGGTTTCACACGTGTAGCTAGTGTGCCTGCATTTGCATGGCTATAGTGCTATGATGTGTTGTGAGATTATTACAGTGAAGATTAAGCTTCATAAATGAACTTCAAATAAGTAACGAAACCTTTTCTCACAGGAAACAAAAACACTGGGAAACACATTTTGGCATCTAAAGTGAGGATAACACTAGTGTTTTGCATTTATGATATCAACAAACCACTACAGAGAACACACAGTTTTATTTCTGCATGTAACCAAAACAGGAAAAAAAAAAAAAAAAAAAAAGATACTTGCGTGAAGCTTACTTTAAAAAAAAAATAGCTACGGTCTATTTGAGTCATCCTCATACTCATGAAATGAAAGCTAAACTACCCACCCGCAGTGAAGCAAAAACACAAATCACAACTGTCTTCTGCTTCTCTTCCATCATCATTTTATCATATGCCAGCTGTCAAACTGTCTAACAAAAGGACAATGTAAAATCTATATTTGCAAAATAACAGCCAAATTAAACTATTTGACCTCCATCCATCCATCCATTTTCTTGACCGCTTATTCCTCACAAGGGTCGCGGGGGCTGCTGGCGCCTATCTCAGCTGGCTCTGGGCAGTAGGCGGGGGACACCCTGGACTGGTTGCCAACCAATCGCAGGGCACACAGAGACGAACAACCATCCACACTCACACGCACACCTAGGGACAATTCGGAGCGCCCAATTAACCTGCCATGCATGTCTTTGGAATGTGGGAGGAGACCGGAGTACCCGGAGAAGACCCACGCAGGCACGGGGAGAACATGCAAACTCCACCCAGGAAGGTCCGAGCCTGGACTCGAACCGGAGACCTCAGAACTGGGAAGCGGATGTGCTAACCACTAGACTACCGTGCCGCCCGTGACTATTTGACCTGGTTAATGTAAATTGTAAACTGTCATCTGTCAGGCATGAGCAATGTTTATTTTTAAATATCGTTCATGTAGCATGTAGGTATTCTGTTTTATTCAGGAATTTTATTTTTCTTTGATTACGGTAATCATGGTTACCTACAGTAACGGCAGTCGAATGGTTCAATAAATCTTGGCACCAGGTGGCGACGGTTCTGAGGCATATTTTGGGTGACAAAAATAATAAATGAACAATTTGATTTTAATGTTATAAGAGCACCATAACCTGCAGCACATTATTAAAATGTGTTAACTAAAATTAAAAAATAAATAAATACATTGAATACTCGTGATTTATTTTACAAGGACAGAGAACGCCACAGCAAAAGGATGAAAGAGCCACATGTGGCTTTGAGCCAACCACTGGGTTAGAGATTTTACTGTTTTCATGCATTGTGTTGAGTTGGGTTATACTTGAAATTCATTCCATCTGAATTAATTTGATGGAATTTATTTAGAGGTATTGTGTATAATATTATGCATAATGCATTATGCAATCCGGCGATCACGTTTGGCAGGCTTCATACTCAATGCAGCATATGAGGAAAAGTAATCAAATTATTTTGACATGTTAACTTAGATTTCGATTTGTATGATGTTTAGAATGTTAACCAATTACATCATAAAGTGTGTATAGTTATTAAATGTCTTATGATGTGACAGTTTGACCCTGTGATAGGCACTTTGTGCATTTACGAAAATATTAGATTTGTTTCATTGAGTTGACCTTAGAGCTCTGGTCTTTATTCATAGTGTTCATATTCACAGTGCAGAGAAGAGAGGGATTGTGCGTTTGTATTTGGAATACATCGCCTTCTGCCTAGTAAAAGACAAAGTCTCTCTCTCCTATTAAATCAGCACTAACTAGCATCCCGCCACTTAATTTTCCCGCAAACTGAGACTTTTTGGACTAAATAATGATAAAGAGTTAAACAGGGTGTGAAAGATCTTCCCCTCTAGTCCCATAAAAGGCCAATTTACACAGATCATTTACCAGCACTTGGACTGCTCAATACAGCCACACAAGCAGCTGTCACGCAGACTGCCTGCAAATCCAACTGCAACTCTTGTACGGAGTTTTTCTCCTGCTATCTGCATGTGCCTGCATCTACTTCTTTGTGAATTTATCACCGGCGAAAATGAGAGAACACGTTATTCTCTTATTGAGACTCTTATTTAAAAAAATGAATAAAATAATCATTTGATGCTTTCATTCTGAATTGCTTGGCTGCATATGCAGCTCTAGAAACAGACACGAGTAACACGCATAAGCACAAACACCGCAGCTGTTTGAGCATTTATTTCATATCTTTTATATCTAGTTGAAGTGCATGTTCTAATAATTATAATGTTCCTTTTCTTTACTAGTCATTCAATTCAGGACACTAGTAAAACAATTAGAGTGCACTAGAAGAAGACAATGACGTTATTTCTGCTACTGAATGAGAACTCAGCACGTTAATAATACAACTTTGGCATGCAAGCCAGACAAGTACATACAACTAGTAAAGCAAAACTCACTACAATTAGGGTCCAGGAGGCTAATATAGTGTGTGACACAAGGCTACTAATGCGGCACAATCATTTACTATATTCATAAAGCTTTATGGGAACTATACTGTAGAAAAAAAAATAAAAGAGGAGAATTTGGGAAGAGAGTGGGAAATCCCCCAGAGAGCATAATGACGTGATGATACAGCAAAAAATATCCATCCATCCATCCATTTTCTGAACCGCTTACTCCTCACAAGGGTCGCGGGAGGTGCTGGAGGCTATCTCAGCTGGCTCTGGGCAGTAGGCAAGGTACACCCTGAACTGGTTGCCAGACAATAGCAAAATATATATATATATATATATATATATATCAATCGGGTTAACCGTGTAGGAGAAGGGGGCAAAAGTATAACCCCTGTAAATGTGCAAAAATGGGCCACACCTATCAAAGAGGTTTTGTTCATCTGGATGTGCTACAGGTGCCACACAATTTTCGTAGCCATAGGACAATCGTAACGTGTAAAATAAAATAAAATAAAATAAAATAAAATAAAATAAAATAAAATAAAATAAAATAAAATAAAATAAATAATCTCAGTCAGGTAATGTATAGAAACGCGAGTGTAAGTATTTATGTTTTTTAACATGTACTTTTCTTGAAAAAAAAAAAAAAAGTTCAGTTTGCAGTCAAGAAGGCCAAGAAACCAAAGCTTCTATTAGTTCCATAATAATATTTAACAATAATTACTTTGTATATGGTATGTTCATTATTTCAAAAATTCAAAAACAAAATCAAAAAATGATTACACTACAAAAATGTATGGCATACAGTACATCTGGACGTATTTTTTTGTTCCTCAGTGTTTCCAAATATTGTTCCCTCTCTTGTTCCATTTTGAAATAAGTTAAATAATATATATATATATATATATATATATATATATATATATATATATATATATATATATATATATATATATATATATATATATATATATATATATATATATATATATATATATATATATATACCATTTCTTGAAATGTAAATGTTCCAACATAATTACTTTCCATGGAGCTTATTTAGTTCAACTCCTTTTGATGGATGGATACAAGCCATTCCATTTATAATGTGTTTTCATTGGAGCCTGTTGTTAACCCAAAATTGTGAAGGGGTGTTTGTGTGCGTGTGTTCGATACCTGAGCAAATGGTTGTAGATTAAAATGATGATCCAGCTGCCAACACCATGACCTTGTTTCAACACAAAGTGAGAAGTGAACTTTATTCCCCACATGGACAACAGGTGTGTGAGTTCCAGTGAAAACAGACACTCCAATTTTATTTTTATTAAAAGGAACATTAACAATTTGTATTTCCTCACGTATATGAAAGCTTATGTAGTACTGTGTGAATTGTAAGTACAGAGATGATGGTCCAACAGCAACTTACGAATAAAGCCACTAAACTACTGGCATGAGACTTCAAGCTAGTAAATGTGGATCACATTTTGCAAGTAACACAACTGAGCAAAAGTAACTACTGTATGCCATGAGACATGAATGAATTGCGTGTCTTACATTTTATCATGCTTATTTGCTTCATGATCGACATCAGAGCAACTATCTTGCAAGAAGAGTTTATTTTTGTGAGATGAAAATTGTTTTTGTTGTTGGGACATTCTATGTCGGCGTGGGTCAACAATTGTATCCCTTCTTTAGTTATGTATTTAACTTTTGTTGAAGGGTTAAGGAAACTGTACTTGGACTTGTAATTTTCACCTAGTTATACACTTGCCCTTGGATTACAATATAAATAGATTAATTCCAAGAGTCCAACTTGGTTATACGACAATTTGTTGGATACTGTACAAAAAATAAACACATACTGTATGCAGTATTGAACATGGACAGTTATATAATTCAGTTCGGAACAGCCTTTTTTTCTTTTCTTTTTTTTCTTCAGCCCCATTATTGTTACTGCACCTCAAAGCTTTTTTAAATTATTCTTTAACCAATGCATTAGGGACAACTTGATTATCGTCTGGGACAATTATTGGCACCGATATTTGGCATTTTGACGAATATTGGCATTGGCCTTTAAAAAAAATAAAAAAATAAATAAAAAATCTGATGGCCGATGAGAGATCAATTTCAAACTGTGTTTACTTCAGGGAAACTATGTATTTACATTTTCAGTTAACTTTATAAGAGAAGCAGCTGACCCTGGGAAAATAAAGCTAGAGGATAGTTTAACTACGGTACATTTAATTTCTTTTGAAGTTTTGGGAAACTTTGTTTACTGTCGAAAACTATAGGGAGTTATATACTTGGTCAAGTTTTCATTTAAATTCTTTAGATGTGGATGACTCTGGGAACGACCGCAACATTATGAAAATCTGAAAAGTTTACAATAATAAACATGCTGTAATGTAAGATAAATTGGAAGAATTCGTATTTTTTTGTGTTGACGCTAAAACTTTCCTTGTTACTGAAAATGAATTGTCTACCTATCTATCTATCTATCTATCTATCTATCTATCGGTACAGAAAACTGCAGCGCAGTGACACCGTCCAACATCAACAGATTTCCACAAATCATGGTGGCATGCTATTCCCATTAAATAAAATGTACCGGTACTGTATACATACTAGGGGTGGGACAAAAAAACGATTCGACCGAACCATCGGTCGTCAAGGGGAGCTAAACGACCGTTTCGGTAGCAGACTTGTCAACCGATACAAAATCCGCCGGGAATCCTTAGATACATTGCTTGTAAAGCTGTGGACCGGATATCGCGTGGCTGTGAATCGGTTGCGAGTGAGGCTTTATGGTTTTCATAACAATAGCAAGAGTTCTGCGCCGTGATCTACTTGTTTTGTTTACATTTCAGTAGCATCACTATTCAAGCTACTTCCCTGTTTACAGAGAGCTAGCAAAGTAGCGCTCAGAGACGCTTCATTCCCCGGATGTTGTAAACATAATGCAAAGACGTTACGCACCTTGGGGAGGGGCCTACCGTCAACGCCGTGCTCGCGACACGGCGCGCGCGCGCACAACGAGTGACAACATGCAACAGTTAGCAGAAGCTAACCCATTGCTATCGAGTCCTCTCGGTGCACTTGTATGTCCCGGGCCGGCGTTGGTACTGCGCGCGAGCCAAAAAGAATAACTCCCGTGACGATCCAATGCATGGATTCAAACGACACAGGTATGTCCCACAGCCAACACACCAGCTATGCTAAAAGCACACTGCAAGTATCTCATTTCTCAGTTTGTGGCTCCCTGTCAATGTCTACAACTAGCATGAGCAGCAGATAGGAGAACTGAGACGTGCCCGTGATTACGTCATCAAACGCAAAATGAACGACAGCCCAAAAAAAAAAAAAAAACATAAACAGTAGTGATTCTGTGGTCATCATCTTGTCTCAGATTCAAAAAACCAAAAAGATGACATACATTAACCAAAAATGAATGTGATGGCAAAAGAAAAACAAATATTGTTAAAAACAAAAATTGTTGATAAAAAGGGAAGGGCACTTTTGGAAATATTTTTTGATATATTAAGTGGTTAAAATGTGTTTGATAGATTTATTGTTTATTGGCTTCATATTTCTTTTGGCTGGACGGTAGGTTTATTTCATGTCTTAAATTTATGTTTCTGAAATACTTCACAATGTGCACATATTCTGTTTAATTGTGTTGGTGTCTTTTTAAAGGTTAAATATTTATATTTCAAATTGAATTATCAGCCTTTTTTTTCCTGATCCTTATTTTGAATTAAAAAAAATAAATAAATAAAAAACAATTATAACTCTCAATAACGACTAATAAATATTTAACCTGATACATTTTTCAGTCATATCGCCCAGCCCTTTGTTGCGGTCCATTTAAATAATTGATTCAATATCTAAAAATATAGAGGACATTTTTGTTGTTGTTGTTTTTTTAAACACATTTGTAGATACTGTAAACATTTGTGGTGTTTTAAGATCAATGTTTACAAGCAACAAATGTCACTATAAGTTTTGAATATTGAAATGAATCGTATCGAATCGAAAATCGTATCGTTCCCAAACTTAATCGAACCGCATCGAACCGTTCTGTTCTGAAAGATAATCGTTTTTCAATCGAATCGCAACCTGTGTATCGAGATACATATCGAATCGGCCTCATGTCAGAGATTCCCACCCCTAATACATACCATACCATTAAGTAGCCTGAGAAAGTGTGACCAAACGTTTGACATACACCTCTTGTTTTTCCTACTAAATGGAGTACAATGTTTTTGTGTGAAATCCAACTAAATTTGCGTGAGAATCAGCTCAGTAGTTACTTACTATCAGTACTTGGCAGCCCTGTGCGTGTGTGTGCGTGTGCATGTGTGTATATTCGACTCCCCGGCCTGGACCCAACAGCGGTAGTAGCAGGACCAGCAGCCCAGATAGGACTTGACAGGCTGAAATGAAACATACAGATAGTGACATGGCGTCCAGGCAGACAGGAGCCAGTCTCCCATGGGTGCTGGAGATTAGGCTGACTCCTACTTCACATTCCCCAGCCAAGCAAGCAACACGTGGGGCCCGTTCCGACCCCTTTAAATCCTGTTTCTGGGAGACTTTCAGCTCTGAGTCACACCCATGGTAACATGGAACAGAAGAGGTGGACGATGACATCATTTTGGATAAAGAATCATGGTTACAACAAGCGCCACTTGGAGCAGGAGTTGAGGCCCCTCCCTTCCTGTGTGGTACCAATTAAGATCACTAAATGACACCACACTGTACAACACGCAATCAACCTTAATTTGATGTGAATACTGCAGTCATATATTTATGAATTAAACCCATTCAGTCATTAGGATGTTAAATGGGTCAATATTACAAGAATATCATGCAGATGATTTTTGAATTCACTATATACTGTAATAAGGCAGGCAGCAGATCATGTACTTTTCAGTAAATAGTTCCTGCAATATGCTTCATTAAACAAACAGCGGCTTTATCTCTTTGTACAGAATATGTATTTTAATGGGACTATTATAATTTCATTATTATAATACTGTACTATAAAAGCCGCCTCACACTCTTCCTTTCAAGAAGTGTCTTATTTCCTCATAATATTTGTACCTTAACGATTCCTCGCTCCTCTGCTAATCTGAGATTAGACTCGACATACAGGGGAGGTCATATTTACATCTGTAAACACCCCGCCATGTGATGTTGTAGTTTATACTTATGTGTCTTTTCAAGGCCAACCAGCAGGGATCTGCAGCCGTTGGCTCGCACCCTCACTCAGAGTGGCCCGTCAATTGACTATTGAGCAAATCAAATACGCTTTCTCCACCACTTCAGTTCTGAACTGTAATAATACCGTTCACGGCTGGATGTCACACATTGTAGCACTCCTGGCATGCAATCAATATTAGAGAAGGATTTTATTTCCAGAATAAACATTTTAACATTTCTTGGTGAAATGCTGGGACACCTTTGCCTCAGCCTTATCTTGAAGTCTAACAGTCCTAGCCGGAGTTTTTACTGTATTGCAAGTCACAGCCACCAACACAAATTTAGCCCAACAGTTAAAACACACATTCAATGACTTACAGGTAACATAAACACAATTAAACGATAAATATTGATGTCCTTAAAATGGAGAAGACAAAAAAAGTGCTGTGTTGGATGCTGCAATGCATGCTGGGATGTGAAGAGAAGCCAATCTCAACAAAAGTAAACAAATATCAGTAGGATTTGTTTTCTTCTCAAAAAGAATTGACAACCCATTTAATGTGCATGAGGACTTGTGCATTCTTCAAAAACATGGACATATATGCAATGCAAAAACGTGTGGTGACTTGGACATGACGGCTGGTGGACTCGCCATGCAGGGACGATGCATCGATTTTGTTTGGCTCCTTTACAAAGTCAAGTGAACTGCCCAATACTGTATCATACAGGTGAGTGACTCTGTCTAATCATTTGGGGATAGTAAATGACATGCAGAACGAACATTGTATATTATAATCTTGGGGTGAGTGACCGGTAATTTTTGTTATTTAAAAAAAAAGGGGGGGAGCGAGAGAGAAAGAGAGAAGAAAGAAAAGGAAAAGAAAAATACATAAAATGAGTTATCTGTGACGTGCTTTTGTGACAGCAATGGCTGTTTGAAAGCACTATATAGAGTAAATAAAGATGATTAGACTTAATGTTAGTTTTTACGCATGACAGTCCTTTGCGCTGGGGAAAAAAAACACAGTATGATGTGTTTTGTTGTTTGCATAAATCCTTTGTTGTTGAATAGTGGTACTTTTATACATACATTTTAGCATGAAATATATAAAGGTAGTTGATGTTCATTATACTGTAGATAAACATGGCCTACATTTAGTCCATGTTAAAAATGGCATCGTTGTCATAGGACTATTTAAGTGTGCGGTCTTTTGTGCCCCCCCCTGGTAGAAATTGTGGTCCCTTCCATCATTTAAGTTGCCCATCCATGATGTACTATTCCAATGAAATATGTGTTAGGTCAATTTTAAAAAAGTGAAAACATTATTTAATTGTCTAATATATTCTATATTAATGTAGTATATTTGGGTGTTTATTTTTTTGTTCTCATATCCTATGTTACTCAAAACACTGTAATTGAAAACAGGTACACTCATTTGAATCAAGTTTCTAATCATTTCTTATTAAAGACAAGAACAATTTCCAAAATTTTGATAATGATTAGTTGGCTGGAAAAATTCTTGTAGATTTTTTTTTTTTTTTTATACACCCCTAACTGCATGGTTGCCAACCAATCACAGGACACATACTGTTAAAACCAACAACCCTTCACACTCCTATTGACACCAGTTGACAATTTTGAGTCCTCAATTAACGTGCGTGTTTTTGGAACATATTTGGAATGTGGAGAAATCCCTTACAAGGAAAGGGGGAGAAATTGAAAACTCCACAACCAAAATTCAAATCTCGAAACGCAGAAATGCAAGCATATGTGCTATCCACATGTCCCTCTACATTGCCACTCACAAACAATAAAGCGCTTAACTCTTTGATTGATTTCCTACTAAAATTCTTGCAAAATCATCTTTAAACATGTAAATGCCTATAGCCCCCTGGACACACACACGCACACTGTCATGCACACGCACACGGATGGTGCAGACTGATTCTAACCATGCATGAGTTCTGTCTGTCCACATCCAGCATCACTCCATCCGTAGCAAAAGAGAGGCCAATAACAGTTTGGTGAACACAGTCATCTGCCATCACGTGAAGAGGAGGGATGACGCGGGAATCCGCCGCCGAGATAGCGCCTATCTGACTCTTACTCCTTAGCGTCTTCTCCAACATGGCTACTCCCGGCAGAGCTACAAGTATATTCCAGCATGTCACTGCTAACGGGTCACGGTGGGTTTGGTTTAGGCTGGAGGTGATAATGTTTTTCCCTCGCGATGAATGAAGACCCGTCGGGATCTTATCTGGACCGATCATTGCATCAATTTGCCACCATGACAAAGAATTAGGGAGAAAACCTCTCAAACATGAGTGGCAGCGCACACGTGAACACGTGCACACCAGCATGTTCTTTGATAGACAACAAATACCTTTGGGAAATTCCTGACTTATCTTGCAGGCATGTAAATTAAAGATAGACTGAAATTCCACTGCGGCCTAAGGAATGTGGTAGGAAAGGACATTTAGCGAGTGATCGAAGTTGAAAGGTATTTTCTGGACCTGAAGTGGGAGACGGGCTGGTCCGGGCAGTCCACAAAGAAACTGAAACTGACGCAAACAGCAAATATGCAATGGAATATGCGCCACATTTACAGAGCTGGCTTCTTATTGACATAACCACTGTGTGACCGCGGTGAGCCAGCCGTATTACCACAGGCCCCTTGACACAGACCAATGAGCACCAAGCGTGATGGAGGCTGTAAATGAGGCTGTGGTGGAGCGAGTCCTCACCAATCACCTCATTCGTATGCTCGCTATCTGACTCCTGTAGTGAGAGACGGGAATTACTCCATGTGCTAAACCCGCTCGTTGGCCTTGTCTCAGGTCTGATGCAAGACGGTGCACGCAGAGTTTATGTTAGCCTGAGCAAATGTGTGAAATATAATCCAGCTAGCACAAAGCAAACATGCCCGCTAAAGTCGACTGGTTCACTTGGCGAACAAATCAAGAAATATACCCTTCAAAGTTGTATAAAAATTCCCTATTGTCATGATAATAATTGGATCTCACGTTGTTTTTCGTCTCTCTTTTGTCTTTTGATCAAAGGCCACCACATTAGAGTACCAGAGATGATATTACAACATAATAACAAGCAAAAGAGCAAAAATGTGAGCAAGACAAGGAAAGTAGTAGGCGTCTATTGTGGCTGCTCAATATGCCCAAGTCAATGATGCGTTAACCATGAAATAAGAACAAAATGTACCCTGGGTTCGTGAGTTGCGTGAGTAAGTGTACATGCGAGGGAATTTAGAGCCCAATCCCAACCATGAGGCAATCATCATCAAAGTTAAGGGCACACATTTTATTGTTATGAAGCACTGCTGTCTGTTCTTGTGTGACAACGGCTCACGAATCAACAAAATTAAGGTTGACTACATTATTTCATTCTTGTTATTTTAACATGAACTTAACCCCAAAAGGCTTCCTTAAAACATTGTCTAAATACATGTTTTATGACAGCAAAAGGACACCCTCTAAATTGTGATTCTCCTTTTATTTAAAAAAAATGGCGTGTTTTTGACAATAGAAGTGTGTGCATGCGTGCGTCTGTGGGGTGGGGTGGGGTGGGGGGGGGGGGGGGCAGTGTGACTTCTGTTGTGGATTCCCTACAAATTCCGTTCCTTCCTTCCTTGAGTTTCCACTGTACAGATAAGTGCATATTGTTCTCATAGAACTACTAATAGTCTTATTGAGCAGGTTTATGCAAAACCTACTTCAGCAGTTTCAATGGTGCAGATCAAGGAGTTTGTTTGAATGTTTCCTTTATCAATCAAAACAACGGTCTGTCCATTCCTAGAGTCATTTTTTTATAAACCAGGAAGTAGACGTAAAATTAAAAAAAAAAAAAAAAAAAAAAAAAAAACTAAACAAATATTTAAAAAATGACAACATTTGGTTAACAGATGGGTCCTGGTTACTCAATTTTGTGTATTACATTTTTCAGAGCATTTTTTAGATCTGTATATAACAAAAGGTTGAGCATGACATTCTATTTCTAACTGGAATAAATTGTGCATTGTTCCTTCATCCATGTCTTGAAACGTAAATAAATTATACATCTGTCTGCAGTTCAATGCATTTCTATTCGTAGAGACATTCTGATATTATGTGTTCATAAATATTAGCTGATGACAAACCAAATAAAAAGGTACATTGTGATGAGTTCTAATTTTCTGATTGCAGCTTGAGAAGCATTACGAAAGTATACTGGTGCATTTTTAGAAGAATATCATTTGTTATTGCAATGAAAACACAATATAATAATAACTTTAATTGGCAACGTTTCTTAAAACAAACAAGGGTTAGTACTGAATCGATAGCAAAAAATATTATAGCCGCATGCAGTAGTTTCTTCATTCCAGGTGGACCACCCCTCATGCTTTGTTATTGCTTTTAACTTGTGTACAGTCCAAAGTTTAAAGCATGTTAAACTGACAACAATTACATTACTTCAAAAAAGTATTTTATGTACAATAAGAAGATATTTGCATGTATCACCTGTAGAGGAAGTTCAGGAGCTCTCTCTAGTTTGCCTTTGTAAAATATAATTTTATTTTCGTAGTAAAACACAAATCCTTATTTATATAGTATTATCTTTAATCTCCACAGATGATTACATAACTTTAATTCATTGACACAAATATAAAAACAAAATAAAATAGGATTTTAATTTTTTTTTTTTTATTCATCCTGTAAATATTATTACCAACTTGCTAAATTATAACTTAACAAGTGCTCTTCTTTCTGTTGTTCTGTTTAAAGTTGTACACAAAACAAAAGCAACTGCAAATTGTTTAATATATCAAGTTAGACACACACAAAAAAATGAAAACACAAATTCTTTATAAACCATCAAGAAAACTGCTTTATTGCACATTGGTCACTGCCTTTCCATGAGTAAACCCCATTTATAATGAAACCAAGATAAATGGTTTTAGCTCAACATGAGCTCTATAATAAGCTTATATGAAAATATATTTTATGGTTGGCTTGCCTAATTGTTTTTTTTCTCACATCCAAATAAAGAAAGAACATACAAGTCCACTGAATATTTGCTATACTTTGCCGAAATAAAACAACCATAGAAACATGATATATTCATGCATGCATAATAATAATAATAATAATAATAATAATAATAATAATAATAATAATAATAATAATAATAATAATAATAATAATAACAAAATAAATTTGGTTGCCACATTTGAATCTAAATCGTGTAATGTCTTCAAATACAAATAAATAGACGTGTGCATGTGGAAATGTTTCAGAATTAGGCAAAATAAGCTTAATGTTCGAACTAGGAAGAGCAGGAACACAAAAGAAGGGAAGCAGTCTCGGGTCGTGTGGGTGAAGTGCGACACAAACGCGAGGCTTCACTGCAGACCAGACAATTAACTTTATTAGTCGGATGTGGCGAGAAAAAAAAAAAAGAAAAAGTCCCCTCATTAGAATGTGTCCCTTCTTTTACTTTAAATAGATTTTGAATTCATTCGTTAAAAACAAACATTTAAATACTTTAAATTGTCAGTTTTTTTTTTTTTTTTGCATTTACTGTGATGTAGTTGTTCCTAAATGTCAATTAATGTCTATGTTTTAAAATCATTTCACATTCGAAACAGCTTATTTATTTTATACTGTGTCAATCGTGGAGTCGAACATAGTTTTATCCGGTACAATTTCACCCATATTTGAGTGGAAAAATCATTCCCGGTGCCTTTTAAACTCCTAACTCACACATGCTTGTGCACGCACGCACGCACTCTCACAAGGCCTTTATCCTCCACACACACGGAGACCTCAAGCCCTCCTAATAATTTACGAGGCCCAGTGCTTCGCCGTTTTATGAGGGCTTGAAAAATGTCACTATTTATTTTTATTTTTATAGCGTGTATATTGTCAACTCTATCTGGACATTAACGCTACATTTATTTTTTTGACCCCTTTTCGTCTTGAAGTGATGCGTTTGCTAATGACAGTTTGACTATAAATACATCTGTGCTAGGAAATAAAATATCAAAAGTAGTAATCCTGCACACGTGATTAAGTCATTATTGTATTGCGTGTTAAATGTCAATACGGATACGAAATAAATTAAGCCCACTCAATAAATAAATCCACGTGAATTTAATTATTAAGTAATCCTTATCATTTTGCAATCGATCAAGCCTTTAAAGGACATTTGCTAAAAGTAAAATAAATGAATTAATTCTGTTCCACTCTGTAGTTTAAATCTGAAGTTGGAATTGTCTTCCTTTCGAGAAAAAAAAATGTAATCTACAGGTGTAAACTCCCAGTCAGAGGCCTTTCTCTGGGGGTGGGGGGCAGTAATGGTCCTCCTCCACCACCCTTTCATTGGGCCTACCTCCGAGCGAGGTCACGTGTTCCTCGAGCGTGTACAAAATTTCCAGTGGGAGAGCGCCTCGACACACACGCCTATCAGCAATTATCAGCAACGGTCCCTATCTCCACGGGACGGGGGGCACGAGGGCACAAGAAGGAAGAACATTTCTTAAAGCTGGACTTACTTGAAAGGACTAATTCGTTGAAGCGCGCCTGAATGCTTTTTGAGTCATTCTCCTTCCTTCCACAAAGTTTGCCTGCAGGGTGCAGCTCTCCTTTGGGTGACATTTGGAGCCCTCCAGCACTGGACTGATTTGTTTCCTTTTTTATCACATGGTTGACCTTATCTGGTAAGATAATACACTGCGGAGAGCCCTTGGAACCAAATAATGTTCCTCGTGTATCCTTCCGCGCGTTATCGTCAACGTTACGTGTTGTTTGTGCGCGTGCGTGTATGAGTGATTTAGATTTTTGTGATGAGTTCAATGCCTCTGGGGTAAGGTTCAATTAGCATGCGTAGTTAAATCAAGATATAAAATGGAGGTGAAATATGGCTGACATGAAAAGGATTATTTATTTTAACACAACTTTAGTTTTATTTTTGCCCATTTTATTTAAACTTAAATTGGTCAAGGCACAACGAATCAAATCCTTTTTAAAAATCGTGATTTGAGCCATATTTTGTTATATTTGAAGTTGGGCATCGGGGAACAAGGCGGAAAATTGGGTGCCGAAAAGTTATTTTTGCAGCAACAATTAAATGCATGTTTATGTTTCCTTTGCATGGATTAAATTTGAAGCGCAATGGCGGACCATTGCAGAAATGACCGAGCAATGTCTTTTTGCAGTTTTTGTGGTGTTTTGCCGCAAGGAACCCTGGGGAGAGATCGAAGGAGCGTGGTCGAGGTCTCCCGCAAGGACTGAGACCAGCCCTCAGACATTTTTTTAATAGCAAGACGTGAAAGAGGAGAGGACAATGTATCAAAGCCTGACCTTATCGTCCAACCAGTCCCCTTACACGCACGACACCGGGAATTATATGCACCCCTCGCCCAACTCGCCCGTCTACGTCCCCACCACCAGGGTCCCGGGCATGCTGCCCACCCTCCCGTACCTGCAAACCTGCGAGCAGCCTCACCAGTCCCACGGCCTCGGGGCCCACCACCATCACCATCACTCCCACCACGGCTGGCCTCAGAGCACCACGGACGGCTCGTCGTTCGCGTCCAGCAGCCCCCACCCCACTCACGGCTTCTCGTACTCGCACAGCCCGCCGCTGAGCACCAGCACCGGCCGGGACGCCGCCTACCAGAGCCCGCTTATGCTCGGCAACAGCGGCCGGGCGGACCAGCTCGGCGGGGCCCTAGTGCGCCCCGTGGGGGGCTCTTACACCAGCCCGTACGCCTACATGAGCCCGGAGATGGCGACCTCCTCTTGGACGCCGGGACCTTTCGAAAGCGGAGTGATGAGCCTGCAGGGCCGCCAAGGAAGCATGTCGACAAGGCGCTCCAGTCTGGGTAGGCCTCCCCTTCGTGGAATCGAAATTATTGCACGGCAACCCCGAGGAGAAGTGTCATTTTTCTAGAATGACTTAAGGCGAAAAAACATTAACATTATTACTTTTAAATCGAATTAACTTTTGCTATAATAATAATAATAATAATAATAATAATAATAATAATAATAATAATAGAATTATTATTATTATTATTATTATTAACATCAGAAGCGAATCTTCATTTTACTGTCCGCAATCTGAGAAGAGCTTATATGCCTCATTTATATTATTTTGATATCTACACTCTTGAAAAGATGATGTTGCTTTAATTAATATTTAATATATATATATATATATATATATATATATATATATATATATATATATATATATATATATAATCATGAAGAAAAATATTTGCATTTGCAATTAGGGCTATAATATCGTGCCCATTTCAAGATGAATAAGGTTTCAAATATCAGAAGTATATTTTCCGTATAATAATAATCATTATTATAATCATAATCATGACATAATTAGATTATTATCAAATCAAAGCCTGATGTCTTGATAAAGGCAATAAATAAACATATTGTCTACATGTATGAAACAATGCATTTAAATAAAATATTAATATTTGCGTGCATGTATATTTTTTTTATTAGTATTGCAACGCCATAAGTTTTCGATTGAGTGTCAAATATTTTGCCAATATTTGATAAATCTATTCGTGGACCTTCCACTGTTACCTTTAGTATTGTGGTACTATTTTTAACAATAGCATTCTATGTTAATTTTACGTATAGTAAGTAAAATCTGAAAATCTGATCATATTGCTGCTATTTATAAGGATATGGTGGCCTCACGGTGAGTGGAATCATTGAATCAATCAAAGTCTTTTATATATCCCCCGATTTGGACTGAGACAACACACATTCTTCTAGAAAAAGGCCAAGTAAAAACAATCAATTAAAATGTTAATCCCTGAGCAACAGTGCAGTGTTTTGATTTTAGGGCTCAATACACACTGACACAAGAGCCCATTGTCCCGAGCCATCAGCAGCAGTTATCACCTCCACCATCACAAAGACTGTCATCAAGAACACTCAAAATGTTCCTGCGCATCAAATTTAACATTAAAATAACTACACTAAAGTCTCCATTGATGTTCGTGTCTTTGAACTATAGTGACATTCGGACATTCATATAAAACTGCTGAAACTTATTTCCACCAGACACTTATTGTATTATTTATTGAAAAGCACTCAAAACTGATATGCAACAACTAAAAATAATAATGCCATATATTCAAATTAAACAAAATATGAATTTGTATACACAAACATAAATTTAATAAGTAAAAAAATAATTAGTATGGCCCCGAACAACTATCCTCCAGTCTGGAGGTATAGCTTAAAAATCATCAAGTTCCAGTATGAAGGTCAATTCAAACATAATTATACTTTTAAATTATGTGATAATATTGGAAATAACAGCAATGGAAAAGATTGTCTCAACATTCATTATACTGTGTAACATTTTCACATACAAAACCATGTCATTTTTGCAATTAGGGTTATTCCAGGAAGTTGGATTTTCAAACCTGCCCGGCCGTGCATGACATCACGTGATTCGATGAGTAATTGGACATTTTGGCCAATTCATGCCAGGAGTCTGTCGTGTGTCACGACTGTGATGGATAGAAGGGGACCCTGGATTTTTTTGTGACTGAAAACACCCCCACCCCCCTCATTCCTTGCATTAGTCTGTCTTCCAAATGCAGCTTTTGATGTCTCGCCATCACATGGCTCAGCTAGCGAATGAGAGTGGTGTTATTTTAAATTCTTCCACAGCTATTCAACACATAACGGCCCTAAAACAGACCCTCACCACTACAATGTGTTTCATTAGTGCTGTCAAGCGATTAAAAGTTTTAACGAATTAATTGCACAACATTATGTAATTAATCACATTTTTTAAAAACAATTTTCTACTAAGCTTGTAACAGGCTATTTGCTTGAGTAAAATCTTGGAATTGATGTAAATTCATCAAATAGAAAACACATTTAGATTCAAAGAATGTTCTAATAGCTTTCTTTGGTCCTTGAATACAGTTGTTCTGTAAAATAAGCAACTGTTGAACAAAACGATCGAAACAGACTTCCGCTTTTCACACATCTTATATTCTTGTCATAGAAACATTCTTAAAGCTTCCCTTCTTACAGGTTTAGTTCTGCATTGGTTTGTGAGGCCCTGTCGAGGGATTTTTGTTCTGAGATGATACGTCAAAGGCGTACAAATAATATGCTATTTCAATTTTGCTCTGCAGTGTGCAAATTACTTTAGAGTTCCCCAACAACAAACATCAAGAAAGTAAATCAGAACGTATAGTCCATGTTGATTCATCTTCCCGCCAGTGATTCCTCCAAGTTTGACTGCACACTGAATTAACCGAGTTAATTTTTAAAACATGCTTTAATGAATTTAAATTAATCTCCATGGTTAACACTTTATTTTGACAGCCCTAGTTAAAGTCCCATATAGTTTGTAAGATGCGTCTTACAGTTGAACTTTCACATGAAACGAACATATGGCTGCTTGTTGTGAGGCAGAATTTTTAGAGCCCAAACATTTGGTCTTAAAACTGAACAAGAAATTCGCTGGCATTAGGTGAAAAAACTCTTGGGTGAAAAACTCCAAAACCAACACTTTTCAAGAAAAATAAACATCTTTGAGCCATTAACATTGCATCATTAAAAAGGGCTAGCCATTTTTAATTTAGATTGATGTATAATTTCTAAACATAACAGTTTTAAAAAAAAAACTTCAGCCCAACCCCAGCAATGTGAAATGCTTATTTCTATAGCAACTTAAATCAGATGGTTCACTTGGGAAATGCGTCACAAAAGCAACACTATTAAGAAACGGGGGGGCATCTTGTGGAATGAGACATGTTGATGTTTCTGAGAGTCATCTTGTTCATGATGGCTTCCAGTGGTGAAGTTTACATTTACCCTGCGCTATTCAGACTGTGTTTCATTAAAAATGATCAACTTGTGTGCTCAGATCTGGTGGATGACATGGCCATGGAGGGCCGGGAATGCGTCAACTGTGGCTCCATCTCCACACCACTGTGGCGCAGAGACGGCACCGGACATTACCTGTGCAACGCCTGTGGCCTCTACCACAAGATGAACGGCATCAACAGGCCGCTCATCAAACCGCAGAAACGACTGGTAAGACAAAGTTTCAACACAAAAGGAGGTTTATTGTCAACAATGTCTGCAAATGCACAGACATTTGACTTATTTGGACACATGATGGAACACTAGCAAATTATGAAATGTACTTATTAAAATATGTTGTAATGCTAGCCAAAAAAAGTTCAATCACAGAGGCATAATACCAAATAACATTAGTATTCAATACTGTACACGCTGAATTACTGTTAAATTAAATTTGACCTCTATATAATATTATTGTGTGAATGTTTCAGCATTCTAAGTTAAATAGTTTCTTAAGTTTTAAACACAATCATAATATGTATATATACTGTAAATCAAAGTAATGATGTCAGTTGTGTTTTCTTAGCAAATGTAACTTTTTATGGCACCATTTATTGTTCATGGCACATTTTCAGGAGTTTAGCCATCATTTCAGAAGTGGGTGGGGCAAATAGGTAAAGACTCGGAGTAATCGCAGAAGGTAAAACACAAGTAAGTAGTCAGATAATGAAATGCCATTACCAATTGGCAGTTAATAACAACACTGAACAACTCAATGTGTGTGAAATATTCTTGCTGGCAAGCTAAATGGGCACAAAAAAAGAAAACCTAATTGAGACATTTCTTAAATTTCATTATGGAAATTATAAATCTTCTGATTTCAATTGGTAAAGTTTCAGCCAACTTCTCAAGTTTTGAATCAAAGCCTACCACAGTCAATGCCAGGTCCGCCAAAATCCAACACGTGAGAGTAAGGCCAATTATTCCTTAACATGTTTTTTTCATCACCAGAATAATTGTATGTGAACACAGAAAAATAAAACTGCAAATTATTATTCAGTCCAATTCATTCTGAACTTTATTATCAATGTGCTCAGTTTTAAACACCAAAAATGATTAACCTGTTAAATTACAGTTTAAACTAAAAAAAAAAAAAAAAGACCATTAAATCAGACATACTTCCTTAAATATCTACTCCAAATTTCAAAATGTGGATTTCATATATTGCAATCAGCCACAAACTTTATGATTCCTACTACTGATCATTGCATTGCATTAAGGCAATGCAGTTTGAGCCACACTTCTGAAATAAGTTTTCTCATTTTTTTTTTTTTTTTTAATAATTCATGTTTGAGGACACTGATAATGATATCTCACAATAATTGGAAAACCGATGAGTATCATATGCAACACTATATTTTCATAGATCTATGTTGGTGTTTCTATTTTAAATAATTTCTATAACATTCCTAGAAAATCACAATATCCCATCGGCTATACTCTAGTGGACCTTGGGGTCTAATTCGTTCCAACGGGGCACCACAGTGGGGACCCCTGCATGGCAACATCATTGAAACAAGCTAGCATACAGTTTTAGCATCAAGGCTCTGATTCACACGATTGTTTTCCCAAAGCGCCCCCCCCGCCCCCCCCCCCCCCCCCCCAAAAAAAAAGTGAGTCATTGCAGCCTCAAAGATTACACTTGATAAAGACAATAATTACTGATCCACTCCACTTTATCCCTTCATGTTTACATCACATCTTATTTGGTCATAAATTGGCTATCAATGTGTGATAGTTTTCATTAACTGACGTTGCTTGTTTTGGAATGATCTGTGGATTTTTATTATTATTATTTTTTTGCCTCTAGCAGGCTGGTTTGTGCAACATTTTTTCAGCATATACGTGTACGTCTGTCTCATTTGCTATCTATGTGATTGATCGTCTGCGCGTTGAATGTTGACGATTTTACGGGCGGCTAAAAAAAAAAAAGAATGTATTATTAGTTCAAAAGAATTGTTTTACTGGCTGTAAAAGTATGGAAAGGGGCAGAGAGGTCACATTCAGAAAGCCGGGCTTTTTGTCCCCCTTCAGTTACACCCTCTTGCTCAATTTTTTTCAGTTGAGACAACATTTAATGTAAAGTTACACTTTCCAAAAATCAGTTGTAGTTCTTTAACAGATTGGGGGGAGGATTTGCAAGTGGTGAGTGGGGTGTCAAGGCAAGGCTTCACGGCTGGTCATTTCCCACAAGCTTGCTACCTTTTGTAGAGCAGCTGTGGTTGGTCTTGCCAGAAGAAGAAAAAAACAAAAAAACAAAAAACACTCCCCCACCTTTCCTCACAACCTATTTGTCCCATAGTGACCTTGCTCTTAGACAAAGTGTTTGTGAGATTCTCAGCGCTGTTGCTTGTGCTTTACAAAACTAGGAGATGGCTTTTGTATGAAAAATAATCTTTATTTATGTTGCTGTTAAAAGGCTGTCCAACTAATGACTCATTAGTTATTTTCGCCACACAGCAATAATTCATCACTGTCGTATGTTTCGGGTCCCGTACTGACATCCTGTGATTCTTTTTCAAAGGAACAGTTTGACTTAAAATGGAGTCCAGGGGGAGCGCCGTCTTGGGTCTGAGCCAAAGCAAAAAATGTAAAGTTTGCTTAAAGTGCTTTATTTTTGTCTTCACCTACAGCAGACCACATCTCGCCGAGCTGGCCTGTGCTGCACCAACTGTCACACTAGCACCACGACGCTGTGGAGACGTAACGCTGAGGGAGAGCCAGTGTGTAACGCCTGCGGGCTCTACATGAAATTGCACGGGGTACGTTGCATCTCACGGGCCTCGGCATAGTTTTTAAAGCTATATGGATAAAAGTTTGGTGTTCAGTTTTTCTGCTCTTTCTTCTTATGTCAATAAGCATTGCATAACTGCTTCTCCAGCAAGCCTACTTTAAATTATGTTTCAATTTCGGAGGCATTTTAGAAAAAGTGCCAAAACCTCTAGTACCGTGCCATTTTATGACACCTTTCTGTTGTGGAACATACAGCAGGTACAGTTTGGCGTGGTAGTTGTAGGGTGAGTGAGTGGTTAGCACTCTTGCTTCAGATCAGTGAATGCACTGCAAAAAAAGGACAGTATAAAATTTAAGAAAAAAAATAGTAAAATAAGAAAATTATTTATTCAAATAAGCAAAATTATCTACCAACAGAATAAGAACATTTTACTTAAATTTACCTGTAAGACTTTGAATAATAAGAAAACACTACTAGCCCCATATCAACCACAGCGGTTTTGAAAATTTTATTTTTAGACAAAACAAAACGTAATATTGTTTTTTTTTTTTTTTTCCCAAGCTGTAAAATATAGTACTTTTCTTTAAATATGTATGTATTCATTTAGGGTTGGCCAACTTAGCCTAAGTGTCAATCAGCGAGGTAAAAGGTTCGGTTTGGATTGTCTTTGGTATGACCCAGCCAGGGATTGAGCCCCCAACCTCGCAGTCTGAGGGCAGATATTCTACCCAGAGACCACTGAGCTGGTAGTGCATTTATTGGAAAGAGGAAACATGAGCTCAGTAAATATAACGAAACGAAGTACAAACTGATAATTATTACAAGGAAAAAATGCTTATTATAATGAGAGATATTGCACTTTTGTCTGTTTTCACACTTGTATTTTTTTCCATTTGTCTTATTACTAGATTATGTAAACTCTTAAAATAAGAAAATTGAACTTATGAAACCACAGTTCAGGGCCTTTGTTGTTGGATAGTCATATTAAAAGGTGGAAAATGTTTGTTTTAAGCCTAACAGTACTTAAAACTGGCTGTTAACACTCAATGCCAAGACTGCTTCATCAAATCAGATAATTAAGTAATTAGTATCTTAAAATAAGCAGAATGATTGTCTGACAATTGTATTTTAAGTAAAAATAACTTGTCAAAGCAAAATAAGCAAGTTTAGTTTCAATTTAAGAAATTATATTTAACTTGAAATTTCAGTTTTTGCTTTGTGGTTCAAAGTGATGTGTCCAGATTGATCATCCACCCATCTGCCTATCCCCGCTATCGAAATGTTTGAAGTCTACAAAAAAGTGGCAAGGCAGAATGCAAAACATTGTTTTTAATTGTATAATTACGATAGCTTAGCACCGCTTTCCAGTCAAGAGGTACTGGGTTTGAATCTCATTTGAGGATCTCTCTGATGTGGAATTTGCATGTTCTCACATATCTCTTCTCCAGCTTCTTTCCACATTCTATAACATGCATGTACAGTAAACCTAATTGAAGGCTTTAACTGCCCTGTAGCGTAAATGTGTGAATAGTTGTTTATCAATACAGTATGTGCCCGGTGATTGGCCACAGACCGACCTTTCTTCAAAGTCAGCTGGGATAGTCTCCAGCTTTGCTGTGACCTGAATGAGGACAAGTTGTATTGACAATGGATGGATGGATGGCTATTAGTATAATTACAGTTAATTGTATAGTACAAACGAAATGGAATCCCACAAAACGTATCCTTAGAAGTTGAATCAAAGATAATTGGACCTCTTCTTATTTCAATTCAAACACATCATTTTTCATTCCAAACAAGAGAGGATTCAAAGCCATTTGTGTTTGATGCCAGTACATAGCAGTGCGTCACATTCATCTAAGAATTTATTGGTGGGTTTATACAGTGATGTCACACTACTTAGTGACTCACTGCAAGCCAGATTAGGGTTTACAGTTCCAAACCGTACTGTTGTGACCTGAACTAAACTGTACCGTTTGGCGTGAAGATTGTTTTACAGTGTGGAGGGGCTGATATTTGGACAGCATAATGCCTCTCCAAGGGCACTGTGGTCATGGTTATCAGAGCTGCAGTGTAGGAGTGGAGCTTGTGGGGGTTGTCATGACACTGTGGCCTCTGTTGTAACAGTGAGTCAACTAATGACTGCTTCTCTCCTCCCTACAGGTGCCCAGACCTCTGGCCATGAAGAAAGAGAGTATACAGACAAGGAAGCGCAAACCCAAGATGCCCAAGAACAAATTACCTGCAGGTGGGATTAAAAAAAAACAAAAAAACAAGCATTAACATCATGCAAGTGCTTTGCCTTGTACTGAAGTGTTCCCTCGCTATTACGCAGTTCACTTTTCGCAGCCTCACTGTATTGCGGATTTTTTTTAGTGCAATTTTGCATGCATTTTTTACAGTATGTGCCTGTTTTTTTTTTAAATGTATGAATGTTTGAACATTGAGAATGATGATTTGACTTGACTTAAACAAGAGAAAAAATGACAAAAGTGTATACACTCAGGGATTTTAGAGCCTTAAAACATTTATAATAAATGTAAAGCATAAAGCTAACTACTTTGCAGATTTCATTTATTGGGGATATTTTTGGAATTGAACCCCAGCGGAAAATGAGGGAACACTGTACAGGGAGTCCTCGAGTTACATCGGAGTTCCGTTCCTACGCTAGCAATGTAACCACAATTTCGACTTAAGTTGAATTTCTCCATTAAAGTCAATACATCAAAATAATTTGCATAAAGAAATCTATAATGCATAAAAAAAAATTAAAAAAAATACTGTATGACCGACTTTTTATTATGTTTCGCTTCGTTTCCATGGTTATTGCTTTTTGTTTGGCTGGACCAACATTGATAGAAGACGTAGCTTTCTTCTTTGGGGCCATGATGTGCAAAAAAAAGAGGGCAAAAAAGCCAAAGATACTCCCACAAGTGCGCTAGCTAAGGGCTAAATAGCGGATGAGGGGAAAACACTGTGGGCTATATGGCGGACGAGGAGCCAAAATGGCGGACCGGGCGTAACCGTTGTAAAGTCAAAATGCCTTAGGTCGAGTGCGCCTTAACTCGAGGACTCCCTGTTTACTGTAGCTGCTTTACGAGAGAAAATTGACTATCATAGGTGTGATATTATAAAAACCAACAAAGTAAAAACAGCTGAATTTAGGAGCAATTAATGTATATTTGAATTTAATCAGAAAAATTAAGATGTTACATTTTGGTATGCAATAATGAAATAAATATAGCCTAATAATTATTCCACAGAAATATTTGCGATGTACTGTACACTGATATATACACGTACAAGTACACAGGTATATATGATAAAATGATCAAGAAACTCTTTATATTCAATATGCGGTTATGTTACAATCCCAAATTGTACTACTACTTAATCAGATAACAATTATAGACAGTAAATAAGAATGGAGAATTTCATTGTATTGTTGCCTATCACAATAGACAGTAGAACTGAAGTCCCGTGTGACAAACACGTTATTCTTTAGGAGCGCGCATCAACACTGACGGCAGCTCGCCGTCGTCACTCTCGGTGTCCGAGCACGCCTCGACCATTAAGAGTGAACCCAGCATGACCTCTTCACCGTACGCCGGGCAAACGGTCACATCAGCCTCTCAGGTAATCGCTTTTTTTCTTGTTCTTGGGATTGTTTAAACTGCTTCACAGACACATTTTCAGAGAGAGGCCGAAAACCAATGCCTATGATTTACTCGTTGTTTTATTTAACACTTTATGGAAGGGAAAGCACGATAAAAATGCAACTTTTTCTATACAACCAATTAAAAAGTCAATTTCCCAATTTAATGTCCCTTTAAATTAAAGCACTAGGAATATGTCCCTCAAAAGCTTTAAAATAATACTAATCGTCATGGAAGCATGTTTTTGCTTAGTACTTCCACAAAATTACAAAGGCACAAGTTTTTTTGTTTGTTTGTTTGTTTGTTTGTTTGTTTTTTGTTTTTTGTTTTTTAAATTATTATTATTATTATTATTTTTTTTATGTAACATAACTGAGTCATCTTATAACTCACTTTGTCCTATCTCACTGTGTCCTACTACGACTACTACTACTAGAATCCAGATAGGTAAATCAACACCCCTATACATACAATGGGTTTGTCCAAAATTGCCTTTTGGATTACAGTGGAAAACTTTCCCTCTGGCCCAGAAAGCTGTCCCATCTCTTCCTAAAGTAACCCTGCCTGAATTACAAAGTAGCCCACTTCCACTATCTTTTCACTTGACTAAGAGAAATGTATTAATATACTGCACAAAAGTATGCTATAGTTTGACACAGCCATATCTTCAGCCTAAGTGGAGCCTTAGTTGGAGTTTCAAAAAATGTAAACAAACCAAGCTAGGGTTTGTAATAATCCTAATTGTTTATTTCTTTTCCCCTGCAGACGGCTACCCAGTTGAACACGACAGTGTCATCAGCACATATGGACATTAAATATGAGGATTATACCTTTACTCCAACATCAATGGCTCCACAGAACTCCTGGTGTGCTCTATCTCAAGCATGAGCCCTAAAACAGTCGCCCAGTCTCAATGTCTTACTGGCCGGGACTTTTAGTGCACACGCACACACACATACACACACACACACACACACACGTACACACGCAAGTGAGGGCGGCCGAGAGCACCACCGGCCTTGCCACTTACAGACAGAAATGAGAGTCAACCAACCTCTGAGATGCAGGATGCGCAGGGTACCTGGACTTCACAAACACAAACTACCTATTATGGAGCAAGCAAAATGCACCAATGCAGAGACAATCATAAGATGTGTAAAAAGAGAAAAACCGACATGAGTTTTAATTTCATAACGTTTTTTTAAGTTGTGTTTTTTAACGGACACAATGAGGACATGTTACTGTCGCTGCAGAAATAAAATGGACAGAAAAACTTTTTTTAAATTTTTTTTTATGGCTGCTGAACACAACACATCGCCAGCATGTAGATGATTGACTTTTATAGCCGCATTATTTATGTTGAGATAAGGGCAGTTAAAAGTCAGCGTACACAATATCGTTTGACTCCGCTTCCCCCTGCGGGTCGGCCATGTTACGTGACCTCCGCGCAGGGTTATGTGAGCAATTAGTTTGTGAGATATGACGGTTATAAATTGAATCTACGTTTGTTCGCTTTCAGGTGTTGTCAGAGGTTTGCCCAAACAATTGACTGTAAAAGTGCAATGGTTCGATCCTTTAAGAAGAAGAAGAAAAAAAATAACAGCAAAAAAGTGTGAATTATAAACAATGTAATTTCATTGTCTGTATTTTGTCAATAATGAAAGCTATTTGTTGTAGTATTTTAAAGAGTATGTCACCCTGTTTCTTGTCTCTTATCAAAGTCTTTTGGAATCTGTTCAGCTTGAACTGATTTAGTATTTATTAATTTGATTGATGGGAAAAGAAAGATTGTAATAAACATTACATCTCACTCCATATAATAGCTCTTATTTGTGTCCAAAAATTGACCATTTTAAAGTGCAGTTTGTTGAGTATTCGTTAATTCCACACTTTACGAATTTAACCGTTTATAATTACTAATTTGAAAGCAAAAGACATGACTAGTTTGCACATGCCTTGTCTTGTTAACATGAATATAAAATGCAATATGGGCATTTAAAATATCACTGTTAAAAATTATTTCACAAAGAAATTATGGGATAATTATGAATTTTTACTGTTAATTTCTCAGTAAATATAAATGTTCTTTTTTTCTTTTTTTAGGGTTTTAAAGTAGAATTTTACATTGTATTCCATTAAATAACAGACAATTATGTGTGAAATTACGATACATTTGTGAACATATTTTAAAGGGATACTTTACTTATGTAGCCATTTTTGGCAGTCAAATGTTAATATTTTGCCTATAAGAAATTTGATATTTTCATTATTTTTCATGTACAATTCGTACCTTTAAAACATTTTGCAAATTGCTGTCGCCTGAAAATGACATCACAAGGGCTCAGGTAACCAATCACAGCTCAGCTTGTGAATGTCACATGACCAAACCTAGAAAATAGGTGAGCTGTGATTGGTTACCTGAGCCCTTATGATGTCATTTTCAGTCAACAGCAAGTGTTTTTAAAGGTACTAATTGTACGTGGAAAATAATGAAAGTATCAAATTAATTATAGACAAAATATTAACTTTTTATTGCTATAATGGGCTAAATAAGTGAAGTATCCCTTTAACAATTAATATTAAATATTAAAGGATTTTTTTTTTTTGTATTAATAAAACAGAAATATTGTGTATTTTTACACTTGGTGATTTCATGTTATTTTACATTTGACATGTAAAATCTGTTTATTTTTGTAAATTAAATATTTTAAAACAGAAAAAAACTGTAAAATAAAATGTAAAACGTGAAGC